>NC_061843.1:6269055-6279055 GCF_019202785.1 Penaeus chinensis | reverse complement strand
TTTTTTTTTTTCCCTAGAAAGTATCTGGCACTTTCACTTTCTCTGGAAACATAAATATGTATGTGTGTATGCTTGTGTGTAATGTGTATGCATGTATGTGTGTATGTGTTTATCAGCGCGGAAAACACTTAGTATATAAAGTTAAGGACACAGAGATAGAGAGAGGCTTTAAGCTTGTGTGGACAATGCTTTCTGGATAATTAGCTGGCTGACTGGTGCTTGTGATATGGTGAGTTACCTCTGTTTACGCAAAAAGGTGCGTAGTCTGATGTTCTGTATATCGATATTGTATTAAAAATGTATATGGGTGTTGTTTTTATGTTACCTTTCTATTCAACCGGTGATTTTTTTTCTAAATCTAAAGTTGAGTACCCACTACATTGCTTCTCGTGTCATGTACGAATAGATATCATATATATATATATATATATAAATATATACATATATATGTATATATATAAATATATACATATATATGTATATATATAAATATATACATATATATAAGTATATATATATATACATATATAAGTATATATATATATATTTTTCCCATCCCTCTCCCTTTCCGCATATATATATACATCTATATATATATATATCTATATATATATATATCTATATATATATATATTTTTCCCATCCCTCTCCCTTTCCGCATATATATATACATATATAAGTATATATATATATACATATATGGGTGTATCTGTGTCAGTGCGTTTGTGTGAATGTATTTACTTGTTACACTTTAAGTGTCGAAAATAATATGAGACTAAATTTCTTTCTAGTATAAGTGCTCTAACAACAAACATCTTATTGCATATAAATACAAATTATTTTCAAAATATACATATTCTGTATTATACGATAAACAAACAAGATATTACATATCAAACATTATGGCACACGTGTACAAATTTGGTAAACCACTCAAAGTGAAACATTCTGATACAGAAACTAGAATGATACGGAACAATCAATCACTATCTAGTTGATTTCAACAAACTGAATTTACATTTGTTTAAATAAAATAAAAACGGAAACAAATATGTTTCACTTTTTATGGCCTAAGATCCTACAAATGACTATAGTCATCACTGCTGAGGCAATCGCAATCGCTTTCTTTGTTATATTCGTAAGAAAAAAATAAATGAAATAGAAAGCGAGATAGAGAAAGGAAATAGGAGTCGTCGTTTAGAAACTCGGCGTCTGATAGAGTCCATTAATGCCATTACCATTTCCATTACCATTGCCATTGATAACTCCATTCCCGTTGCCGTTGGTGTATCCATTTCCGTTGCCATTGGTGTAGCCATTTCCATTACCATTGACAATACCATTTCCATTACCATTGCCATTGATAATTCCATTACCGTTGCCGTTGGTGTATCCATTTCCGTTGCCGTTGGTGTAACCATTTCCGTTACCATTACCATTGCCATTGATAACTCCATTTCCGTTGCCATTGATAACTCCATTTCCGTTGCCGTTGGTGTATCCATTTCCGTTTCCGTTGGTGTATCCATTTCCATTACCATTGACAATACCATTTCCATTACCATTTCCATTCGTATATCCATTTCCATTACCATTGCCATTGCTGTACCCATTACCATTTCCATTCGTATATCCATTTCCATTACCGTTGCCATTGATAACTCCATTCCCGTTACCATTGCCATTGCTGTACCCATTACCATTTCCATTACCATTGACAATACCATTTTCCATTCGTATATCCATTTCCATTACCATTGCCATTGATAATTCCATTACCGTTGCCATTGATAACTCCATTCCCGTTACCATTAGGGGCACCATAGTAATATCCATTACCGTTCCCATTACCATTACCATTGCCATTGATAATTCCATTACCGTTGCCGTTGGTGTAGCCATTTCCATTACCATTGCCATTGCTGTACCCATTACCATTTCCATTCGTATATCCATTTCCATTACCATTGACAATACCATTTCCATTACCATTGCCATTGATAAGTCCATTCCCGTTGCCATTGGTGTATCCATTTCCATTACCATTGACAATACCATTTCCATTACCATTGCCATTGATAATTCCATTACCGTTGCCATTGATAACTCCATTTCCGTTGCCATTGATAACTCATTCCCGTTGCCGTTGGTGTATCTATTTCCGTTGCCATTGGTGTATCCATTCCGTTACCATTAGGGGCACCATAGTAATATCCATTACCGTTCCCATTACCATTGGTGTATCCATTTCCATTACCATTGGTGTATCCATTTCCGTTACCATTACCATTGCCGTTGGTGTATCTATTTCCGTTGCCATTGGTGTATCCATTTCCATTACCATTGGTGTATCCATTCCGTTACCATTAGGGGCACCATAGTAATATCCATTACCGTTGCCATTGATAACTCATTCCCGTTGCCGTTGGTGTATCCATTTCCGTTGCCGTTGGTGTAGCCATTTCCATTCACCTTGCCAATCTCAGCATTCAAACCGTAGAACTGTTCAGCCGTCGAACAGTCAAAGTTGTACCACCAATCGCACACGAAGTATTGCTGATTAAAGACTGTGCCGTTGGGACAAAGGAACGAGTCGATCCTGCCATCTGCCTGACAGATATGGAACACCTGAAATGCAGCAATAGTAACTGTTAGTTATAAATGATATCTTATATGTATATATGAATATATACATATATATGTATATAATGAATATATACATATATATGTATATATATGAATATATATATATTGTATATATATGAATATATACATATATATGTATATATATGAATATATACATATATATGTATATATATGAATATATACATTATATATGTATATATATGAATTTATACATATATATGTATATATATAAATATATACATATACTTATATATATAAATATATACATATACGTATATACACATATATATGAGTATATACATATATACGTATATAAAACATATTTATACGTATGCATGTATATATATACATATATATATCTTATACATATTTCCATATATATATTGTATATGTATTTATCTATCAGTTTATCTATCTGTATGTGTATGTATGCATATAAATGTGTGTATATACACATTTCGTATGGAAGGTATAACATCTTATTTGGTATACACGTTGGGAGACATCAGGCATGTAATATATATTATGTGATTTTCAAGATTTTTTTCCCCATTTATTAAGTACCAAGTACGATACTAATCACCTCATGCTCAGATAGTAACTGTTCTGTTCGACTATTTTCAGCTTCTGCATTTTTCCTTAGTGGTATTCCTCTCCGCTTTATCTAACGTTTTTCACCTTGTTTACGCTAATAGTTGCTTTTCTGATATTTATAGGCATTGATGAGGGTAGTTAATGAACCAGGGAACCATAAATATAAAAGAAGGAACGAAGCATTAGTTCAAAATCCATCTCTGGTAAATACACTTTGATATGGGCAACGATCTTGAAAATACAGCTTTTTCGTACGTGCATGATACCAAGTATAATTCTTGTCGAGTTTCACTTATGGGCTTTGGAGCTGAATGCTAAGGAGACAATCCCTATAGCTTTCAGCAGATCACGTACTATTTTTCTTTCATTTCTGATTTATCCATTTTGATCGGCCACGAAATGTTGAATATCTAAAAAGGGCCTTATCTGACTTTTGGGAAGAACCATCAACATATTTCGTTATATCTTGGGCAGAAATTTGGTTGCCTATGTAAACGTTATTGGTATAGAGTTATTTAAATATTTAGTTTTGCTATACGCCATCCTAGATTCCTTGAGAAGCCATTTCATTATGCTAAATTCAAACTGTCGGCATCTAAACGTTTCTTTAGCCGTTTTTGATAGAGAGCAAAGGCCCAACAAGTTAGGAGTTTGGCCGATGACATCATTGCTCGTCGTAAACACTGATTGGCTGGTGAATACTCAGGTATAGGGCAAATTTTGGAGGAAAAAAAGCGAACTATCTAACAATACAATTCACAAAGAAGGTCCAAGTATCAACAGCATAGCAGCACAAGTGACTTGTCCTCCCTCTCTGTCTTTATCTCTCTCTTCCCTCCCTCCCCCCCCCCCTCTCTCTCTCTCTCTTCCCCCCATCTATATCTATTTCTTCCCTACCTCCCCTCTCTTTCTCTTCCCCCCTCCTTCCTCTCTCTCTCTTCCCTCCATCCACGCTCTCTCTCTCTCTCTCTCTTTCTCTCTATCTCTCCCCCTCCCTCCTCTCTCTTTTTCTCTCTCTCGTAAATCATCAGTGACAGAAGGCTTCTAAGCATAAGATGAAGCATGGCTGAATTAAATGAACAAACATTCTGTAACAAAAGGAATAAAGTGTTTTGAATCTGAACTCTTTCTCTCCCTCCCCAGCCCTCTCTCTCTTCCGCTACTCTTATTTTCCACCCTTCTCCCTTTCCATATATATATGTATATATATTTTTTCCCATCCCTCTCCCTTTCCGCATATATGTATACATCTATATGTATGTATATATATATAAAAATGTGTTTGTGTGTGTATATATACATATATGTATGTATGCATGTATGTGTGTATATATATACGTATATGTATATGTGTGTATATATCTATGTGCATGTGTGCGGTGCGTGTATGTGTGTGTGTGTGTTTGTGTGTAATGTGTGTATGCATGTATGTGTGTATGCTTGTATGTAATGTGTATGCATGTATGTGTGTATGTGTATATATGTATGAATATATACATGTATATGTTTGTATGTATGCCTATATGTGTGTACATGCCCAAGCATATCCCTGGTATCTGTCACGCACTCTCTTGCGTTCAAACTAGCCCAGTGCCTCCCTCGCTTGATGTCTTCCTCGGTTTCTATCAGAAGTTCTTCCGTGACGATACTCGTCTCCCTCTGCCCACCGACGTCTTCCTTCAGCTGTCTCGTCTGTTTGTAGAGTCTAATTCCTTTGCCTTTGAAGCTCGCTTTTACTCACATAAGTTCGTGTTGCATTAGATTCTCCTGTCTCTCCATATCTGCCAAGCCTGTCCATGGAGTACTTCGAGTGTGAGTTTCTCCCTTTTATCTCCCTTCGTCCTTCGGTTTGGCTGAGGCCTCATGTCCCTGCCTTGTTCTCGGATTTCCTGACGGAGTTGAACTCTCTCTCCATTCGTTTCAAAATTGATGGTTAAATGTAATTAAAGACATGCATTTTACAGTGATATATATGAGTTTGTGTGTCCACTGCAAAATACATTAATCAAATGATACACTGCAGTTACTTTTTTATTCTTTGTGCAATTGTTTATGTCCTGGAAAGCGTTTTTTTCCTTAGAAAGTATCTGGCACTTTCACTTTCTCTGGGCACATAAATATGTATGCGTGTATGTGTTTATGAGCGCGGAAAACACTTAGTATATAAAGTTAAGGACACAGAGATAGAGAGAGGCTTTAAGCTTGTGTAGACAATGCTTTCTGGATAATTAGCTGGCTGACTGGTGCTTGTGATATGGTGAGTTATCTCTGTTTTCGCAAAAAAAAAAAGTAAATGGTCTGATGATCTGTTAATCTATTTTGTACAAAAAAAGTATGGATGCTGTTTTTATTCAGCTATATAGTCTGCCGGTGTTTTTTTTTTCTCTCTCTCTCTCTCTCTCTCTCTCTCTCTCTTTCTCTCTCTCTATCTCTCTCATTGTGATTATCATATTGAGCGATCGAGAGTCACCACTTTAAAAGAGCCAGTCTCACATAGGTAATCTATAGTTGAGTACCCACTACATTGATTCTCGTTTCATGTACGAATATATATCATATACATATATATGCATGTATGTATAAAAATCTGTATATATACATAGATGGTTGTATCTGTGCCTTTGTGTGAATGTATATACTTCTTACATTTGAAGTGTCGAATAATATGTAAATGCATATGCAGATTTTCGGAAGATATTTTATTCCTATGGCCTCCATTTTCTTAGTAAATGTGAAAAAAAACAACTTAATGCAAATTAATACATTTTATATGCAAAAGATATATAGTCTATATCATATAATAAACATACAAGCCATTACATATCAAACATTATGGCACACGTGTACAAATTTGGTAAATCACTCAAAGTGAAACATTCTGATACAGAAACTAGAATGCTACGGAACAATTGGGAAAGTCGTCATAACCAATTCAAACACTATCCAGTTGATTTTAACAGATTAAATTTTCATTTGTTTAAGTACAATAAAAACAAAACTAAAATGTTTCACTTTCTATGGCCTAAGATCCTGCAAATGACTACAGTCATGACCACTGAGGCATGAAATACATTACATAAGTCGTCCCTCTAAACGGATTCGTTTACTTTGTTACATTCGTAAAAAGAAAAAAAATAGAAAGCGAGATAGAGAAAGGAAATAGGAGTCGTCGTTTAGAAACTCGGCGTCTGATAGAGTCCATTAATGCCATTACCATTTGTCGCTCCACCGTTACCATTCCCGTTACCATTAGGGGCACCATAATAATATCCATTACCGTTCCCATTACCATTATCAATGCCGTTTCTATTACCGTTTCCGTTGGTAGCACCATTACCATTGCCATTGCTGTACCCATTACCATTTCCATTTGTATATCCATTTCCATTACCATTGACAATACCATTTCCATTACCATTGGCAATACCATTTCCATTACCATTGGTGTAGCCATTTCCGTTTCCATTCCCGTTACCATTGGTGTATCCATTTCCGTTTCCGTTGGTGTATCCATTTCCGTTACCATTGATAACTCCATTCCCGTTGCCGTTGGTGTAGCCATTTCCATTACCATTGCCGTTGCCATTGGTATAACCATTACCGTTGGTGTATCCATTTCCATTACCGTTGCCATTGATAACTCCATTCCCGTTGCCGTTGGTGTATCCATTTCCGTTACCATTGCCATTCCCGTTTCCGTTGGTGTAGCCATTTCCGTTACCATTGCCATTGATAACTCCATTCCCGTTGCCATTGGTGTAGCCATTTCCGTTACCGTTGGTGTAGCCATTTCCGTTACCATTACCATTGCCATTGATAAGTCCATTCCCGTTGCCATTGGTGTATCCATTTCCGTTACCGTTGGTGTATCCATTTCCGTTACCATTGATAACTCCATTCCCGTTGCCGTTGCTGTAGCCATTTCCGTTACCATTGATAACTCCATTCCCGTTGCCGTTGCTGTAGCCATTTCCATTACCGTTGATAACGCCATTCCCATTACCATTGGTATATCCATTGCCGTTCGTGTAACCATTACCATTCGTGTAGCCATTTCCATTCACCTTGCCAATCTCAGCATTCAAACCGTAGAACTGTTCAGCCGTCGAACAGTCAAAGTTGTACCACCAATCGCACACGAAGTATTGCTGATTAAAGACTGTGCCGTTGGGACAAAGGAACGAGTCGATCCTGCCATCTGCCTGACAGATATGGAACACCTGAAATGCAGCAATAGAAATTAAAGATTCTCTATTTTTCTGCGAATGTGTTCAATAACACTGCAATTAAGTTGAACTACAGTGGATAACACAGATATATGTTTATCTATCTATATATATATATATGGGTATGTGTGTTTAAATAGTTATTTAACATGAATTGGAGTCCAATTAATTTCTTTCCATGTATCTGTACATGGCTCTGTTGAAGCCCCACCTTACTCAAACACTACTGGATAATTTGGTAATATATTAGTTCTTACTTAACCTGAGTTGCCAATAGTGATTCCTAAACTAGAACATCGTATCAGAATGATTCCTATTTTTCCACGACCCTATCTCTTTTACATTAAAATAAAATAAGATTAGCTTTCCTTTAAGTGAAAACTTGCAACTCACCTGGCAGCCAGCCTCGGCAGAAGTATCAGCGTAATATCCAGGCAGCTGGCCGTTGCACGAGAACCCGGTGTCGGGGACGAAGGCCAGGATGGGGTAGTCCACACCTGGGACGCCTCCACCGCCAATGGCATCAGCTAGAGCTCTGAACGGATCCACAATGCCATTGGCGTACACGGTCACTCCATTTCCGTTCTGATACCCTCCGTTTACACCATTTCCATTACCATTTGCACCATTTCCATTAACATATACACCATTGCCATTTCCATTTCTATAAGCGCCATTTCCATTCACTCCATTCACGCCATTACCATTGGTATATCCGCCATTACCATTTACGCCATTTCCATTTCCATTGGCACCATTCCCATTTCCATTTACATAAACGCCATTTCCATTCACGCCATTACCATTGCTATATCCGCCATTGCCATTTCCATTTCCGAATACTCCATTGCCATTGACGCCATTACCATTTCCATTACCGTTTCGGTACACTCCATTTCCATTACCATTGCCATTTCCATTTAACGGTGGCAAGTAATTTGCTTCTGCCAAGCATATTCCGACCAGAGCTGCGAACAGGGAACAAAAGAGTCAGATGCACAATAGTACACACAGCTATCCACGTTTCTTTTTAAATAGAAATGTATATAAATATAAATACAAATACAAGAGGCACATACAACAACACAAATATATCCATATAGTCAACAGGCATTTACACAGACGCAAACAAACTCATATATATGTAGATATATCATTTATATATATATACATACATATACATATATACGTACACATATACATGAATGCATATATATACACACGTATACGTGTGTATATACGTATATATATGTGTGTGTGCATGGGTTAGTGCGTATAACATAGATAAGCACACACACATATATATTGTTATACAGTTCTTACCGACTAACGAAATAATGGATATGATGGACGTCATTTTGAATTATTCCAGACTTTCTCGATAGTGAAAGGAAGAGAGCCGGTGAGGAGAGAGAGAGAAGTGGAAGCTCACTGACGACTGTGCTTGGAGCCCCGCTTTATATAGCTGCCCTTCGCTTTCCTCTACACGCTCAGGTCAAGGTAATTACTGATAGACTGATCAAGCAATAAGTAATAAGATAATATGCATTCCTTGTGCGTGTGTTTGTGTATAAATGCGTATACTCACCTAGACATATATATCTATTTCTCTTTATGTATCTGTCTGTCCATTTATGGATATGTGTGTGTATATATATAAATAAATATATATACGCACGTATATGTACACACACGCGCGCACACACATATTCATGCACACTCACACACACAAACATGTATATGTATGTGCGTATATATGAATATCTACATATATACGCATATATATGAATATATACATATATATGTATATATATGAATATGTACATATATATGTATATATATGAATATATACATATATATATGAAAATATTCATATATATGTATATATATAAATGTATACATATATATGTATATATAAGAATATATACATATATATAAGTATATATATGAATATATATAAATATATACTTATACTTATATACACATACATATATGAGTATATACATGTATATATACGTATATATATATATGTATATACTCATATATGTATGTGTATATAAGTATATACGTATGCATGTATATATATACATATATCTATATCTTATACATATTTCCATATATATACTATATATGTATCTTTCTATCAGTTTATCTATCTGTGTACACACACGCGCACACACACATATACACGCACACTCACACACACAAACATTTATATGTATATGTGTGTGTATATATGAATATATACATATATTTATATGAATATATACATATATATGTATATATATGAATATATACATATATATGTATATATATGAATATATATACATATATATGTATATATGAATATATACATATATAGTTATATATATGAAGATATAAATATATATATATGTATATATATATGAATATATACATCTATATGTATATGTATGAATATATATAAGTATATATATGAATATATAAATATATAAATATATACACATACTTATATACACATATATATATGAGTATATACATATATATACGTATAT
>NC_061843.1:6259055-6261555 GCF_019202785.1 Penaeus chinensis | reverse complement strand
TTGCCATTGGTGTATCCATATCCATTCCCGTTGATTACACCATTTCCATTGCCGTTGCCATTTCCATTTCCATTACCGTTGGTTAATCCATTGCCGTTGCCATTGCCATTTCCATTCACCTTGCCAATCTCAGCATTCAAACCGTAGAACTGTTCAGCCGTGGAACAGTCAAAGTTGTACCACCAATCGCACACGAAGTACTGCTGGTTGAAGATAGTTCCATTGGGACAGAGGAAAGAGTCGATCCTGCCTCCTGCCTGACAGATGTGGAACACCTGAAATCAAGAGTAACTGGGTTAAAATCTTTTTTTTTTTTTTCTTCTTCTTTTTCTTTTTGGATAGAAGCAGATTGGTGGAAAACAATGTTTTGTGTTTTGTACAGCAAAACACAAAAGTAAAATGTGTGGAAATTTCACTGAACTATATAAAGATGGTGATGGTAAGCTGGTCATCCAAAATATGAATGCGAATACGCTAGGTAACTCATCAATAAATGAAGTTTAGCTACATCGGATAATACTGACATATATGTGTGTGTGTGTGTGTGTGTGTGTGTGTGTGTGTGTGTGTGTGTGTGTGTGTTTGTGTGTAGAATATGGTTATTGAGCATGAATGTATTTCATATGAATTTCTCACCTGGCAGCCAGCCTCGGGAGCAGTATCAGCGTAGTATCCAGGCAGTTGGCCGTCGCAGGAGAAGCCGGTGGCGGGGACGGAGGCCAGGATGGGGTAGTCCACACCTGGGACGCCTCCACCGCCAATAGCATCGGCGAGGGCAGTGATAGGATCTACGAAGCCGTTGCCATTGAGACCATTGCCGTTGCCGTTGATGCCGTTTCCGTTGCCGTTGAGACCATTGCCGTTGCCGTTGATGCCGTTTCCGTTGCCGTTGAGGCCGTTTCCGTTGCCATTGAGGCCGTTTCCATTGCCATTGCCGTTACCGTTGCCATAGCTATATCCATTTGCTCCATTTCCATTGCCATTACCATTTCCATTGCCATTACCATTTCCATTGCCATAGCTGTATCCTCCATTGCCATTTACTCCATTTCCATTGCCGTTAACTCCATTCCCATTGCCATTCACGCCATTGCCATTGCCATTTACGCCATTGCCATTGCCATTCACGCCATTTCCATTACCATTCACGCCGTTGCCATTGCCATAACTATATCCATTCCCATTGCCATTCACGCCATTACCATTGCCATTACCATTACCATTCACGCCGTTGCCATTGCCATTCACGCCATTACCATTACCATTCACGCCGTTGCCATTGCCATAACTATATCCATTCCCATTGCCGTTCACGCCATTACCATTGCCATTCACGCCATTACCATTGCCATTCACGCCATTACCATTGCCATTCACTCCATTACCATTACCATTCACACCGTTGCCATTGCCATTTACGCCATTACCATTTCCATAGCTATATCCATTTCCATTGCCGTTAACTCCATTCCCATTGCCATTCACGCCATTACCATTGCCATTACCATTACCATTCACACCATTGCCATTGCCATTTACTCCATTACCATTTCCATAACTATATCCATTGCCATTCACTCCATTACCATTTCCATTCACGCCGTTGCCATTCCCATTTACTCCATTGCCATTACCATTACCATTCACTCCATTTCCATTGCCATTGCCGTTGCCATAGCTATAGCCATTGCCATTTCCATTAACGCCATTACCATTCACTCCATTACCATTTACGCCATTACCATTACCATTTACACCGTTACCATTACCATTCACGCCATTACCATTACCATAACTATAACCATTGCCATTCACGCCATTTCCATTCGCTCCGTTCCCGTTTCCGAACACGTTTCCATTGGCCCCATTTCCGTTGCCGTTAACGAATCCGTTGCCATTGCCATTTACGTTGCCATTACCATTGCCATTACCATTAAATCCATTGGTAGGTGGAAGGTAACCTTGCTGGGCCAGACATGCCCCGGCCAGAGCTGTGGGAAAGAAAATGGAAATTGTCATTCACAGAAATGTTCATTCATATTTATTTCTCAATGTATTTAATCTGCCTAGTATTTTTTTTTTTTTTTTTTTTTTTTTTTTTATCCTTCTGAATTACCGAAAGGACACGTGGATTATGCTAAATTTTGTTTTTGTTTTATTTTGTCACTTTGTTCTCTATGTCGTGTGAGAGTTCATTAATTTAGTTGATTTGACTGGAGAAGATAAACCATATGTGTATTATATTTCTAAAAATATTCTATGCTTTTTTTGTGTGAAATAGGGATACAAAACCACTTCTTGCAGAGTTAGAATTTGCTAGAGCTTTAACTAATGAATGAAAGACTTTCGAACGTTATTCAGTGAAACAGAGACTGACGACTACGCTGTACTGAAGCTATAATTGGTATAATAGGAACTCAACTCTCCCTTTCGAACTCAATCTGTTGCGCACTATATGACATCAGTTCACACGGGAAAATAGATCGGTGTTTACGATATT
>NC_061843.1:6236555-6239055 GCF_019202785.1 Penaeus chinensis | reverse complement strand
TATATATATATATATATATATATATTTATCTATATATATATATATATATATATGTATATATATGTATATATATGTATATATATGTTTATATATGTATATATATGTATATATATATTTATATATGTACAAATTCATGTATATATGATTGTATTATATATATACATATATATGTGTGTGTGTGTATATATATATATATATATATATATAAGTATATATGTATGCATATACGTATGTATGTATGTATATATATGTATATTTATATGAATAAATATGTATATATATGTATATATATGTATATACATGCATATATACATATATGTATATGTACAATCAAATATATATACATATATATATACATACATACATATATATATATACACTCAATCATTTATATAGATACATACATACATACATACATACATACATGTATATATATACTTACATATATAGACACATACATGCATACATACATACATACATACATACATACATACATACATACATACATACATACATACATACATACATACATACATACATACATATATACATATATACATATATACATGCATATATATATGCTTACATATATATATATATATATATATATATATATATATATATATATATATATATATAGATATATATATACATATATAGATATATGCACAAACATACGAGTGTGTATGTGTAAATATATATATATATATATATATATATATATATATACGTATACATATACATATATATGTATATATATGTATATATATATATAAGTATATATATGCATGTATGTTTGTATGTATGTATGTATGTATGTATGTATGTATGTATGTATGTATGTATGTATGCATGTATGTATGTATGTATCTACATTGTGCGATATATATATATATATATATATATATATATATATATGTATATGTATATATGTATGTATATATATTTATGATTATATATACATATATGTATATATGCATATATACATGTAGATACATATACATACATATGTATATATATGTATGTATTTATATGTATATATATACCTCTATATGTATGTATATGTATATATATACATATATGTATATATATACATATATGTATATATACAATCATATATACATATACATATATGTATATGTACAATCATATATATATACATATATGTATATATACAATCATATATATACATATATATCTAAACATACGTATATATGTATATTTATACACACAATCATATACATAGATACATACATACATACATACATATGTATATGTATATATGTGTGTATTATATGTATATATATATATATATATATATATATATATATACACTGTGTGTGTGTGTGTGTGTACGCATGTATATAAGCAAGTCTAACACATTCAATCATCCCACAAATAACCCAACATGATAGGATAATCACCGTGAGAATCATTCAGTTTTCAGTCCTCATTACCACGACGGAATGCATTAGAGGTGCGGTGGAAGCTCATTAAGGTGTGTCTGGCTATGTTAATTGTGGGACGCTGGGTCTGATCCTCGTCACTTCAGGGCGCTGCTTGTGATAGTGTTTTCGTGATATTGTGGAAGTGAGTTCGAGTTTCGTTAATTCGTGTTTCGGATGTTGTTCGTGATTTTTTAATGGAATTGGGTTAGCTTTCGAGATTTATTGAGGATAATCGTGAGAATTGGAGGCGTTTTGCAATGAATCTGATTAAATCGTATTCCAGTGGATGTTATTAGTGTTATTGTTAATATTGTTAGACAAGAACATTCGGGTATATTTCAGATGAACATTTTATCTCGATGTTGTTCTGACTGTCTTTTTATTTCACCGATGAGAGACAAACTTCAAGTGATTCCCAATCGATCACCTTCCAGATTATTATCCGGTAAACCATCCAGTTCTATCCATTAAAGTTATCGATGAAATATGACCTTTCTTTTATCTAAACAGACTTATTCTTCTTTCATACGAAAAAAAAAAAATCATGAAATCATTACATATGTCTGTAAAGCTAATATCTCCTGAATAAGTAACAGGAAGTAGTAGAGGAGCGACCGTAGGAAAGTTTGCGTCATCTAACCAAACAAATAGAATCAAGGATGTGATTTATCTCCCGTGTTTCCTGGCATCATCCTTATTTAACCTTCTTGTTGACTCTGCAAGCTGCGAAGTCACTACAAACGAGACCGCTTTCAAAGGCATATCACACCCAAAGATCACGCATAAATTTTGCACGGAGAAAGCACGCCGACGCCTTTCACTGTTGTGTAGAACGGAATGGGCGAATCGCTGTGGTAACTGTGGTGAATGTTGAGTTTATCTAAAAGTATAGATCATTTTTGTAATGTTTGTACTCGTTTTTCAGCGTATTTGCATTTAATCAGGAGAAAGTCTGTAGTTTCGTATGTGGTTAACATATCATTTTGGTTAATGGATATAGATTATATAATATATAATATATAATATGGATTTAAAAAAAAAAATGAATTCGT
>NC_061843.1:6221555-6224055 GCF_019202785.1 Penaeus chinensis | reverse complement strand
TATTTTCAATTGTTTTACGTACAGATGTTCTTATAATATGTAGCATATACATTTTGTATTCGTTTTTCTCCATTTATTCATTCAATCATAAAAGGTACTTACTCATATTCCAGAGGTTTATAATGTTTACAAACCATACTTAATTTTCATTCTCCTTTAAATTCCACGTGAACACTCACACGAGAAAACTGTGACTCAAAAAGAAAGTTGTGTCAACATTAGTAAATATACATAATATGAGTTTCTTTTTTGTGTACCAGCAAACAGATATAGATGATCTGTGGTCAGTCAGGACCGACAGCCGCTGTAACTGGATTACATTTTAGCTAGGATTACATTTTAGCTAGGTAAGAGAAGAATGTATTCCTGTTACCTGTTGTTGTTGGTATTTTCACTGTATAGTAATGATTTTTTTCATAAAACAGGAATACATTATGGTTTAGAGAATAGGACAATGGTTTATGTGAATGGGACAAGGATTCCGTGTTGTTGGGGTATGGGAACGAGTCGTCTCAATCCGTACCAAAGCAGTGGGTTTCGTAGTGAAGCTTCAGACACGAGATTATAATCGCTTTATTTCGCTCTTATCACCATAACACAGTAAGTGTTCTCACTTTTGTTCTGGTAATTTGTTTTTTTATGTAATCTCCATTTAGTAACCATATTGCATTTGTCTTATCAAGTATGCATTAGTAACAATAAACAGCGTCAACAGTAACTTGTGCAGTTTGTGGATATCCTGAAGAGGTGTTAACCGCATTAATATTCTTTCCCTATGTGGTTATTAGTTTTATGTGGAGAGTACACTGGCCCAGGTAAGCCACGCTACCCACAGCCCCATACCGAGGCACCTTTGCTCTTCGTCTTATTTATATTCAGCTTCACTCTTCATCTCTAAACGGCGAGGGGACAGTAGCGAGACGAATCTCTCAGTCGGGGTTAAATTGCTCCCGCTCGAGCGTTGGGTGTAATATTACGCCACCCGCCCTTCCTTACAAAAACGTCTTATTGATAAGTTAATTTGCCCCGTTGATTACTCCATGTGGTATTTTCTATCCTTGTACATAGTTGTGCATATCTGTAATTACATTATTAATTGGATTAATAATGGAAATGCAGATACATTAACCCCCGTTGCTCCAGTAGAAAACAAATTAAAACATATTTCCTTCAGTCATGTAAAACAGAGAAAACAGTCCCTATCTATACTTCACGTGGGCGCGCGCGTGTGTATGTATATATGTATGTAAGTACGTATGTGTACGTACATAAGTACGTAATTATACTGCATATGAATGTATGTATTCATATACTGTATATAAATCCATTCACAATTCAATTCACATACACAAATAATCTCTTTTAACCTTTTCTTCCGAGCTTATTTACCAAATCAGTTCCTCCCAGCACGGCCATATCACCGGCTCAGCGTCATGCGGTAATCATGCGGGTTGGGCTCCTGCTCTCATGCTGCGGCTGCGGCGGTCGAGCAGGAAATTCCAGCCTTTCAAGTCGATCTCAGGAGACAAGGTAATTCTTGCCTTGCATACCTGAGGGTTGTTGCATATCGCATAACGTGTATTACCTGAAGATGGAGGGAACGTTTACTTTTTTACCCTTTTTTTATATCTTTTGATTTATCTACGTGCTCGTTCCATTGTTTTTCTTGTTTTCAAATGTGAAAATTCTCATCGTTTATTCAATTATCTATTTTTATTTTTATCTATAGTATATTTATTATTCGTATCAATGGTAGTGTAAAACCCTTACACTTAAACCCTTGTAATAACATTCCCCAGAAAAGGAAACGATCTAGTGGTTATGGGAAATGGGTAAGAATTAACACTCAGTTGAAGGGTAAATATAAGATTATGACCTTTGTACCCAGTCTTCAAGGTAATATATTGTTATCCAATAAGCAACCTATATCAATAGAGAATTAAACACAATACCTACATATTCAGAATATAAGGAGTAGCATTCCCCAAGAGAATCGATCCTGTGTTCGTAAGTAAGAAATTTTTTTTTTCTTGAAACTTAAGTATACACAATCTCAAGAGTATTATATTTCAATCCAGTAAGTTATTTACATCAACACAGAATGAAATACGGTTCTTACATGTGCAGAAAAAAGAAACGGGTGGAATATATTAAAGTTATGTAATACCGCTGTTTTTATTGAAATGTTTCCGTCTTTACATGAAATGGAAATTTTAAGTTCACATTCGACGTAGTGAAAACAACTAGTTGGTCTTTGCAGGAGAAGAGAAAACGTTTGCCTTTTTTTTTATTAAGATTTTTCAATTGTATCTTATTAACATATAAGAGGAACGTTTGACTTTTGTAATATGAAAAGGATGAAATTTCAGCTCTTAGCCACCAGATTATTACAAGTGATACAGAGAATAAAAACGTAATAACAACGGTAATAACAATAACAATGAGGAGGAGGATGATAATATCTGAATGAACGAAACTGAACATTCCAAACTAATACTTC
>NC_061843.1:6204055-6206555 GCF_019202785.1 Penaeus chinensis | reverse complement strand
TCTTTTCCTTTTTCTTTCTCTTTCTCTTTTCATTTTTTTTCTTTCCTTTTCTTTTTCCTTTCCATTTTCATTTTCATTTTCATTTTCATTTTCATTTCTCTCTCTCACTCTCTCTCTCTCTCTCTCTCTCTCTCTCTCTCTCTCTCTCTCTCTCTCTCTCTCTCTCTCTCTCTCTCTCTCTCTCTCTCTCTCTCTCTCTCTCTCTCTCTCTCTCTCTCTCTCTCTCTCGCTGTCTCCCTCTCTCTCTCTCTCTCTCTCTCTCTCACTCTCACTCACTCTCTCTCTCTCTCTCTCTCTCTCTCTCTCTCTCTCACTCACTCTCTCTCTCCTCCTCCTCCTCTCCCACTCCCCTCCCCCTTCCCCCGTCCCCTCCTCCCTCCCTCCCTCCCATCCAACGTGTCTCCTCCTCCCCCTCTCTCTCTCTCTTCTTCTCTCACCTTCATTAACCCAGCCTGAAATAGCCATCATTAGTCGTTAATGTGAATCCTCTTCATGATTTATGGCCGCGTCTCCATGCCCTGCCAGATGAGGGTGATTTGAAATTCGTTGTCGGAGAAAATGATCTATTGGCCTTTAATGGCCTTTCTATGGGTCTAATTTTATATATTACGGCGCGGGGGTGGGTATCTGTTTCGGTTCAATTATGAATGACATGATTCCTCTTTCCCCAGTGGGTATTGTTTGAGACAGTAGCTTAAAAGAGTGAATGAATATTCATGACATGTCTGTTGTAATAAGTGTATATTGTATGGTCTGTATGTATTTTTATATGGCGTGTATACATCTATTTATTTTGTTTTTGTTCTGATCCATCTGCGATTGCTTCTTATAAGTAAGTCTTTGAAGTCTAAAGATAATGATAACAGCAGGTATTAATAGCAAGAAAATATTATATTTTTTTTTCGTTATTACCGAAATGAATAGGGGAAAATCTCATTTTTATAAGAACAATAAATAACTAAATAAATAGAAAATAGGCCTATCAAAGAAAAGTAAATCAAGAAAACAAAAAAGCAGTTTTGGGAAAATAACTCTCACCTCTAACGCCCGATTACGCTGCCAAGATATAGCGAGATATATCAGATGAGGAGATCACTGCTTTATTTCAAAACAGCAATTCAAAAAGCGGCCGGATGATGAGGTTAGATAATAAGACAAGAGTATGTGAAAATGTAAGGAGTTACGCGCACTGCTATGCCATGCCTCTCAATCTCAAGAACTGTTTTAACATCACAATTTTGCCTCCGAATTGTATTATCATAGTTTTAATATGGTTGAACCGAATTCATGTTGACAAATGTAGTATCACTTTCAATAAATCTAGTTCTACATTGTGGGTTTTCCTACCAATGTTGAAAAGGTATGCATGAGAATGATTTAAAATACATCTCTTGTATTGTGAAGATATTCATTCTCATTCATACCTTTTCTACATTTTAAGTTTTAACGTGGAATTTTATTCATCATACTAAATACATGGACTATTGATATGGAGCTCTAATTTCATGGCAATTAATAAATTATATTAACCGAATTCTTGACGTCAAATGCGAAGACCTTGATATAAGAATTCTTTGTCGTTATCAATATGGATGTACTGTGCGACCCCACTGCACAAAAGAAACATACCTGTGAAAAACTAACTGCATACAGTGTTCTTTAGCATGCGGTGGATAGAAAAAATATTAGTAAAGCCATTTAAGATCAAAATAGTAATTATTGCGTTTGTCTAGTATTGTTGTTATTGTTATTATTATCGCTATTATCATTATTATTGTTAGTGTCGTTATCATTGTTATCATTATCATTATGGTTATCATTCTTCTTATTATTATTATAACTATTATCAATATTACCATTATCATTATCACCGTTATTAGTAGTAGTGTCATCATTATCATTATTTCCATTATTGTCATAATTTTTATTGTTAGTATCTTTATCTTTGTTATAATTATCATTATTAATAGCAGTAGTAGTATCATTATCATCATTATGATTATTATCATTATTACTACTAATAGTAGTAGAAGCAGTAGTATTATAATCATCATATTTGTCATTATTTTCATTTCATCATTATTATTATTATTATCATTACTTTCATCATCATCACCATCATCATTTTCATCCTTATCATCATTGTCATTATCACTATTATTATCATCAGTATCATTATCATCATCTTCAATATTATCATTATCACCACTAGTATTACAATTTTCATCAATATCATTATGATAATAAAATCATTATTATCCAGATATACTATTAGTTATCATCACCATTAGAACCAACCCACAAAATCACGACCCATCTGTATTTTTTTTTTTTTTCATTCCGATTCATAGTCAAACAAACACAACAATAAACAACAACAAATTAGAAAAAAACAAATAAGTAAAGAGAAAATAAAGGTTTATGAAGTGAAAATCCTCTCTGGAAGCCGGTGCAAGATGTACGTATGTGTGATGCATTGTAAATGTCAAAATTATTTGTT
>NC_061843.1:6189055-6194055 GCF_019202785.1 Penaeus chinensis | reverse complement strand
ATAATAATAATATTGATAATAATAATATTTGTTTTTTATTACTATTATTATTATTATTATTATTATAAAAATAATGATAATAATGATGATACTGATAATAATAATGATGATGATAATGATAATGATATCAATAACAATTATGGTAATAATAACAATAATGATAATGAATATAATAATAACGATGATAATGATATTAAGGAAAAACAATACTATTATCATTATAATACTTAATGATAATAATAATCACGATATTACTACTAATAATGATAACAATGATAGCAATAATCATAATATTTCTATCGGTAACAATAAGAACAATAGTTATAATAATGATAATAATGATAATAATAATAATTATGAAAGTGATAATAATAATGATGATGATGACAATAATAATCATCATCATTAGCATCATAACAATAATAATGATAACAGTGATGATAATAATAATGAAAATAATAATAATAGTAATGATGATGATAATAATAATAATAATAATAATAATAATAATAATAATAATAATAATGATAATAATAATAACAATCATAAAAGTGATACTGATAATACTTATGATAATACTGACGATTTTGAATACAATAATGATGATATCAATGATGATGATAACAACAACAACTACAACAATAATGAAAATAATAACGATAATAGTAATGAAAATGATAATAAGCATAAGAAGAAGAAAAACAATAATAATATTGTTGATGATAACAATGATAATAACAAAAAATAAAATATCAATTATGATAACAATAAGAGTAATGATAATGATAATGATAATGATAATAATAAAAATGATGATGGAAAAATAATAATATAATAATGATGATAATAATAATAATGATAATATATTAATGATTATAACGATGATAATATAGATGATAATAAACATAATGATAATAATAATAATAGCGTAATGATTATAATGATAATAGCTACAACAATAATGATAATGATAATAATAATAATGATAATAATGATAATAATGATTAAAAAAAAACTTTAATAACATGAAGTTACCACAGACTGATGTTAACTCATGACTAAATCAAGGCAAAGAATAACTAGCCGTTTATCACAATTTAATACACGGTCATCTCAGCTACACTGATGGATGCTGCAGGAGAAACACAGTCTCATCTGCTGAAGCAACGTAATCTCGGTCAGGGCTGTTGGATGCTCATCTGCTCACGCGTCTCTGGCTGTGGATTATTTTCCTCACAAAATCATTCTGTTTTTTTCTGTTTTTTCTTACTTGAATGTGTAATGTGGCATTGTGGAGTGATAGTATTGTTTGGATGAACGATGCTATAGGAAGCAAAACAATTTATGATTTATTTCTACTGACACTATTATTTGATTATTGTTATTATTGTTATTCGCATTATCATTACTATCATTATCACTACTGTTGTTATTAGTATTACTATTTTCATTATTTTTATTACTATTATTATAATTATTTTTATTACTACTAATACCATTATCAGCATCATCAATACTATACTTATTATTATTATATATGTTTTTCTATTATTACTGTCATGATCATCTTTACCATTATTATCATTGTAATTATCATTTTTGTTATTACTATTATTACTATCATTATCATTGTCGTTGTTGCTGTTGTAATTATTGTAATCATCATCATCATTATCATTATATCATTATTATTATTATCACCCTCATCATCATTATCATCAATATCATTATCATTACCAATATCATCATTATCATTATCATTATCACTATTATCATTATTGTTATTATCATTATCATCATTATCATTAATATCATTATTATCATTATTATCAAAATCATTGTTACTATTATCATTATTATCATCATCATTATTTACATCATTATAATTACCATTATTACCATTATATCTTTATCATCATCATTATTGGCATTATCAATGTTATTACATTATTGTCATCACTGTTATTAGTAGTAGTAGTGTTATCATTATCATTAGTAGTATTAATAGCAATAGCACTAGTAGTTTACATAGTAGTTTTAGTAGAGACAGCAGTAAACTTTATATCTGTAAACTCTATATAACTATAACATCTCTGTTTATTTCTTTATCTTATATAATCAATATAGACGCGAGGGAGATAATGAAGGAGAAGAAACAGAGAAGTAGAGGAAAGACGAGGAGGGAGGAGGAGGGGGAGGAGGAGGAGGAGGAGGAGGAGGAGGAGGAGGAGGAGGAGGAGGAGGAGGAGGAGGAGAAGGAGAAGGAGAAGGAGCAGGAGGAGGAGAAGGGAGAGAATAAAAAAGATGATGATGAATGAGAGGAAATAAAAGAAGAAGAAATAGGATGACAAAGAAAGAGGGAGGGGAAAGAAGAAAAACAGAAGAGCAGAGAAGAAAACAAGGAATGTAAAGGAAAGAAAAAGAGAAGATGAAGAAAATGTGAAAGTAAAAAATAGCAGAAGAGGAAGAAGAAAAAGAAGAAGAAGAAGAAGAGGAAGAAAAATAAAAGAAGGAGAAGAAGACGATAATAAGAAAAAGAAAAAGACGAAAAAAGAAGATCCAGGAGAAGAAGCAGACGAAGCAGATTACAAAAAAAAAACGGAAATACCAGTAAGATAATACCTCTGAGCATCGAGAACGAAAGAGGAAAGTACCGCGTGTGTGAAAATGAAAAGCGAATGAAACACAAGAAGGTTAAACCAGACCGAAGCGAAGCGAGAGAGAGAGAGAGATGCGATGAACGGAGGAGTAGGGGATAGAGAGAGAGAGAGTAGAAAAGGGAGGGAGAAGGAGATGAGGGGAAGGAGGGAGAAGGGAGGGAGGGAGAGGGTAGAAGATGGAGGGAGAAGAGGGAGGAGGAGAAGGAGGGTAGGGAGGGTGTAGGAGAGGGAGGAAGGAAGTTGGAGAGGGAGGAAGGAGATTGGCGAGGGGGGGAGAAGGAGGAGGAGGGAGAAAGAGGAAGAGGTACGATAGAGAGGGAGAAGGAGGAGGAGGAGAAGGGGTGGGGAGAGGTAGGAGAGAAAGGGGGAAGTATAGGGAGGGAGAAGGAAGGGGGGGGAAGGGGCAATTGGAAGAAGGTGGAAGACGGAGGGAAGACTGAAAGATAAAAAATATCGTAAGAAGAAAAGGACAGGAAGATTATACTAGAGAGAGAGGAGAGGGATGATGTGAAGGAATGTTGGGAGGGAAGGAGGGAGATTGGAAAGGACGGAGGAGGGGGGAGGGAAAGAGAGTGGGGAGAGAAGAAGGTAAAAGGACCGAGCGAGAGGGAAGGGGTGGGGGGAGGCCAGACAGAGCGTGAGACAAAGCGAGGCAGGAGGAGTAAGTTGCTCGCTCGCCCTTCTACCTGGCCCCCTTCCCTCCTACCACCCCACATCCCTCCCCCGAGACTATACAACCCCCACCTCCATCCCTCACTCCCTCCCCCCTGCCTCCTACTCCATCCTTTCCACTCCTCTCCCACCCACCCTACCTCCACCTTACCCCCACCCTACCACCAACCCCATTCCCCCACACCTCCCCCACCCCCACCCGCTCTCCCACCCACCCCCTTACCCGCAATCATCCCCCCCACCCACCACTCCTCTCCCACCCACCCACCTTACCCCGAGCCCCTACCCACCCCCTTACCCCAATCCTCTCCCTCCCCCACCCACTCTCCCGCCTAGCTCCGCCCCCGCGCACATCCTGCCACGGAAAAGGCGATATTTTACTGCTCTAAATTTCGGTAAATCGTCTTGCCTCCACCGCCGGTGACTTACGCTCCGGTGTTCTCCTTCCAAAGGCTCTGTACAACGAAGCTCTCCGCAAAGTTCTCACGCACTGTGTTATGCGTCTACTTACGTAACGGACAGGGTGTGCAGACGGCTGAGGGGAAAGGGTGAAGCCTCACTTAACTTTGGAGAGAATTCGTAGCTTACGTGTTGCGAGAGATGAAAAATATTTATACATTCACTATTGCATAAAATGTATATATTCAGCGCTTGATATATAGGCTTGAGTCTACTTTCCTGGTACATGCATATATATATATATATATATATATATATATATATATATATATATATATATATATATATAAATTTAATTATGTACACACACACACACACACACACACACGCACACACACACACACACACACACACACACACACACACACACACACATACATATATATATATATATATATATATATATATATATATACATATATGTATATATATACATATATATATATATATATATATGTATATATATGTATATATGTACATATATATGTACATATATATATATATTCATTTATTTATATATATATACACACACACACACACACACAAACACACACACACACACACACACACACACACACACACACACACACACACACACACACACACACACACACTTCTTTTCGACGTGATCCCTCTGCTCTGATAGATTTTAAGAGTCGACAATCACTTGACGAATGTCCGTGATTATAACCCCGATCAACAAACCGGTGTTACGCTAATAATTACCAATCACTGCTAATCGTTACATCGTCTCTTTCACATCGGGATATTTCCTCCGTTTTGGATAAGGACTGACAACGTATTATCCACGTGCAGGAAATTGCAGCACGCGCCTTTCTCTTCCCGTGTTTGGCTTCCAGTCAATTTATCTCTTTATATGTACATATATATATATATATATATATATATATATATATATATATATATACATATATCCATACATATATGTACATATGCATATGTATATCTATATATATATATATATATATATATATTTATATATATACATATATATATATATATATATATATAGAGAGAGAGAGAGAGAGAGAGAGAGAGAGAGAGAGAGAGAGAGAGAGAGAGAGAGAGAGAGAGAGAGAGAGAGAGAGATATGCATATATTTATATATATATATATATATATATATATATATATATATATATATACATATATATGCGTATATATATATAAATATATATAAATATATGA
>NC_061843.1:6174055-6181555 GCF_019202785.1 Penaeus chinensis | reverse complement strand
CTTCTTCCACTTTCGAAAAGAGTTCAAGGTCGTTTTTCTTTTTTTCTGTTTCTTTTTTTTTTTTTTGTGGGGGGGGGGGGGGGAAGGTTGGAACAGGGAGCGTTGTGATAATTACAAAAAGGAGACGAAATTGAAAATAAATATCTTTTCAGGGTAATTAAACAATTAACCATGAACTAATTTCTTTGTTTATTCACTCAATAACAAATAATTATTGAAATCTCAGAAATAATTAACGTAATTCAGCTATTGATGAAATATGTATTTAACGTTTCGAAATTACATCATCACCAGAATTATAGACAATCTTAATTACATAGCATTTCTGGTTGTTTAAGTATTTATATACATATTTATGTGTGTATGTGTTTGCGTGCGTGCGTGCGTGTGTGTGTGTGTGTGTGTGTGTGTGTGTGTGTGTGTGTGTGTGTGTGTGTGTGTGTATGATTGTGTGTGTGTGTGTGCGTGCGTGCGCATGTGTGAAATCATGCGATGTAAAGTCACTCGACGCTTATTTTCTGCATAATTAGCGACGCCATTACCATGGAAGCTAAGAATCACAACCTTCAGAGTTCATTATCTCCTGAGTCGCATCTTATTACCTTCTCTTCTATTTCTTGCCTTTTATGTGCATCTATTTAGGCATTCATCTTATTTCTAATCCCTTTATAAGTATTGATTTATTTGTCATCATTATTTGTTTTCGTTGTTTCGAGCTGAATCTACGTCCTGTTTCACCATAATGTGATTTGCTGCGCCTTCTGTAACAACATGGCTTCTCTCTTGTTTATTTCTCTTGTTTTCTTTTCCTCTCTGATTATTTCATCTTATCTTCATATTTCTTGTTGCCTTCTTTCTTCTAGTGTTGTTTTTATTTCTTTTCAGCTTCCTCCTTTCCTCTTCCTCTTTTCGTGTTCTTTTGTTTTTTTTCTCCAGTTTTCCATCTTTATTCTCTTCATCTTCTTCCTACTAACGTCTCCACGTTTCCTCCTCTCTTGTCTTCTCCCTCTTGTTCCTCTTCTTTTCCTTCCTCCTATATCTTCTCTCCCTCTTCCCCTTCCCTCTTCCTCCGTCCCTTCTCCTTCTTCTCCTTTCCCCGGGAAAATTAGGACGGAAGGAGGAAAAAGCATGCAAGGTGTTGCACGCCTTTGCAACCCGCCTCTCCCACACACACACCCCCACCCCAACCCTCCCACCCCGCCACCCCGCCCCCTCACAACACGCGCGAGTGAGTACCTGTGCGTGTGTGAGCGTGTAACTACAGAATGTTTGTGAAAATGTATTCTCAGCTCGTAACATCAAAATACAATCGATATCTGACACATTTACCGTGCCCTGAACTGCTGTATTTGGATATGCACGATGCTCTTTTTCGTGACCATTTCCTAATTGATTTCGCATTTATATATGTATTTTTTTTTTCTTACGTATAACGTAAAGCTTGTTATTAGGAAAAAAAAATAAAACTTCTCTTAAACAGTTATTTAAAATTAATGTATTTAGTGTTTCAGCTTTAGTAGGAGAGAATATAAAAAAAAAGCGTTATTCTAATTATATTTCAGTTCTGCTATGATTTGTCTTGCTTTAATTACAGTTATATCAGGTAGTCTCATATATATCATCACCGTCTTGTATATATTATCGCTACCTTATATATTCATCACGATTACCAGAAATATATTACCCATGCCGTATAGATATTATTACTACGGTGTATATTATAATTATCTTATGTACATCCTCAAAAAAAAAACAAAAAAACACACAAACACACACGCGCACGCACATGCATATTCACGCACATATCTACGCATTTACATCTGTGTGTGTGTGCGTCATGACATATGATATATCATATTATAACATCACTGTTTGACATCATTATCATAATTTCAATATTTTTTTTTTACCCTCTATATTCAATATTTTACTTTCTATTGCGTGTGATTTCTTTCCTTCGTTTTTTTTTTTTTTTTTTTTTTTTTTTTTTCTTGTCTCGGAAGAGGGAGTAGTTACAAATGAGCTGCATTTCTCTAGTGAGGTTTCTGTTTCACGTAAATGTGAAGAATATAGCCTCATACCCATACCCATTCCGCCAGCCATGTTTTCTACCAAGTGAGTCTTAGCTTAGAATGATTTGTGCTTTATTCCCGCATTTATAATATCGTTTTAGAGTTATAGCTGATGCCAAATCGCAGCGATTATGATAGCGATTTTTTTTTTTTTTTTTTTTTTTTTTTTAAGTCTACCCACCGACGAGTTATTCCAATACTAATCGTGGATTCTATCTTATTTTCTTCTTTGTCTCCCTAACTAACTGATACTAGAACGGTTATATTTGAAATCTATATCACTGATATATCTAACATATCTTTTCATATTTCTTATATTTTTTACTGTAAGTGCAGTTGACGCTTTTGTTCATTACCATTATCATTATCATTATTATTATTATCATTATTAGTAGTAGTATTATTGTTATTATTACTGTAATTTTTATCATTATAATAATAATTATTATTATCCTTATTGTTGTTCTTCTTATTTTTATTATAACTACTCTCATTGTTATCATTATTATTATAATTATCATTATCATTAACATCAGTATTGTGAGGATAATGACATCATGATAACTATCATAATATTTTTTATCTGCTTTCATCATTAGTTTTATTACTTGTCATCATTATTTGCGTTATTCATCATCGTTAATTTCATCACTACTATTATCAATATCGTTATCATCATCATTATCATTATGCTCACTTTCGCTCTTTAAGCATGCGCATTTCGCCCTTCCTCTGAATCTCGTTTTCTTCCAAAGTGAAAAGACTTAATGAAAACGAATATTTGGCGGGAAAAATCTTTCACTTCACCCATTATCTTTCTAGATGGTTTGGCAATAGCGGAACAGAGAGAGCGAATCATTAAAAAGAGGAAAAGAACTCTACGGGGATATATTTGAGAGTTAATCACGGGTAGGAAACAGAGAGAACAAGGTTAGAGCGGCGAGAAGGGAAAGAGAGGTTCAGGCATCTGAGTTTAACCTTGGGCCGCCGTGGAGAGAAAGGGTGAAATGTGATTAAGTGGAAGAATGCATCAATAAATTACATAAAGAGGTTTAGAGGGAGAGGGGAAGAAAGACATGGAGAGAGAGGGGGGGGGGGGAGAAAAGGAGCAAGAGAGATTGAGTGAGAGGAGAAAAAGAAATAGAATGAGAGAGGTAGAGGGAGGAGGGGAGAGAAAAAAAATGCGCGAGAGGGAAAAGAAAAAAAGTAAACAGAGGGAGAAAGTGGAGAAAAATAATAAGAAAGAAAATAATTGGAAGGAAGGATGAAAAGAAATAGAGGGATACCAACGGAGAAAATAATTCGTGAGCAAGAAGGGAGAGGGAGAGAGCGAGGAGAAACGGAGGAAGGGTGATAAAGAAAGCGATACAAGAAAGGAAGAAGGAAAGAAAAAAAAAATAATGCAATATGGATAAATAAATGAAAGAAAAGAGGGAATAGGTGAAAGTGAGAAAGTGTAAGCAATGATTTACAAGCTTGCATGATATTCAAAAATATGAAAGAAATAAAAATATGTAAAAAACAGTAAACCCGAAATAGCAATTATGTATCTGATATGAGAATGGAAATGTCTGATGGAGTTTCACAAACTTTCAAGCACTTCAATGCAATTCACAACTATTATGGTTTTGAAACGGAATTATAATCTTATCAAGGTTATTTGTTTCTATATCATATATATTATATATTATACTATATCATATACATAATATATTATACTATATCATATATATATTATATATCATACTATATCATATATATATATATATATATATTATATATTATACTATATCATATATATATTATATATTATACTATATCATATATGTATTGTATAATGTACGCATACACAGACATATGTACGCACGTATATACGCATACATATGTGTGTATGTATATATATGTATATATATATATTCATTTATACATATATATATACATGTATACATATATATACATGTATACATATGTATGTATGTATACATATATATGTGTGTGTATATACATTTATATGTACATAAGTATGTATATATATCGACATATATATATATATATATATATGTGTATACATACATATATATATATATATATGTATGTGCGTATATGTACGTATATATATGTATATATATTTACATATACATATATACGTATTCATATATATGTAAATATATATGTATACATATACATACACATATGTGTGTGTGTGTGTGTAAAAAATGGTTACCCATTGTATTTATTTGATAGAATAACAAAGACCTTTCTGTGTAAAAAAAAAAAAAAAAAAATCAAATCAACTTACTGTATCACCTGTTAAAAGGGGTCATATATACGTGAAACTACCATTTATGGGGAAATTAAGCTTTGAAAAAAAAAAAAAAAAACTATTAAAAACGCTTCTACAAAACAAATACCATCGAATTAAATTCATTTCTGTCTTCAGTAATTCTAACACCATTTCATTTTTTTTTTTTTTTAAACAGCCTACGAGATGCCACCTTGATGTGTGTCCTAACATTGTATATCTATTCACATGTCCTAGCTGCCAAGTCAGGTACGTGGGGTCAACCTCATGATGGCTATGTCACCGCATAATGGAACACAAAGGCAAAGTCATTTCGTACTGGACTACCACCGTGCAAACCATCTTTCTCGACCACAAGAGAGCACTCTCACCAACACTGACATCCTTCCTCCAACACAGATTTCAATATTCTATCCTCTCATTCCTCCCGCCTAGATCTCGCTATCTCATGAGTCTTTGTTGATCCGCAAGATGAAAACCGAGTTGAATGACACTACTACTGCAACCACCTTGTTTCTCAACTAGCTGCTTCTTAGTATATCTTTATTGTTTGTTCACGGGTTGTTTATATTGCTGTTCTTGTTTGTGTTCGAATTATCTCTGTTGAACCATTGTTTATTTTTTTTTTTATTATTATTGTCTAATGCATGTTATTTTGGTTCATTTTTACAGCACGGACATGATTTATCTTCGAAACACTGCCAATAAACATGACACTCATTACGGCCGGGTTAGTCTACCTCTTCGTTCTGACTGTTCGACGCCTAAGTGGCAAACCTGTAACGACTTATAGATGTATATATGTACACATGTATATCGGAATATACACACGCACACAGACACATGTATGTGTGTGTGAATATATATATACATATACATAACTCATCATGCATGTTCTTTGTCCAACAATTATTAGTCTTGCTTATGCTTATCTTTGTGACTACTTTTAAATATATATATATATATATATATATATATATATATATATATATCAGAAAGAAAATACATATAAATAAATGTATACATACATACAGACGCACACTCACTTATATGTGTATATGTGTGTATGTACATGTATACATACATATATATGTGTATGTATGTGTGTTCTTTGTTGTGTGTGTGTGTGTGCATACATTTATTAATATGTATTTTCTTTCCGATATATATATTCAGAGGTAATCACAAAGATAAACATAATTTAGGCTAATAATAGCGGAATATAGAGCATGCATAATGAGTTAGATGGAGCTGATATAACACAAGACAAAGCAAAGTAAAGCCACATTGTTATCCGAAAATGTTACGCATAACTAAAATGAGAATGAACAACAGATTCTGTGGTTGGATAAGTTTGAGTTTAAACTTTCATGAGATTTAGATATGATAAAGGAGGGAGTTATTTTTAAAAAGAAATATAAGGTACAGCAAAGGAAGTGGTTTGACAATGTACGAGTATATTGAATATTATTATCTACTTGGTCTTTCTAATATCTATCTTCTTCCTCTTCTTTTTATCTTTTCCGTTTTTTTTTTTTTTTTTTTTTTTTTTTTTTTTTTTTTTTTTTTTTTTTTTTTTTTTTTTTTTTTTTTTTTAACACTGTTCTTCTTTTTTCTTTTTAAATGTTCCTTATGTAAAGGATTTTTAGAGTGTCTTTTTTTTATCCTTTTTTGTTAATCGTGTTGTACCCTAAATCAATTGTAATTGTATGGTAGGAACAGTCTTTAAAGGGGGAAAGGAAATGTCTTCCGATGAAAACGGGAGTTCTTCGTTAGCGTTGATTCTTAGTAGCCGTCGCGCGGGCCCCGTGAGGGGTAGGCGAATCAAGAAAAAGAGGATAACGGATGCGAGGCAACGGGAGAATGGGGAAGAGAAGAGAGGAAGAGGAGAGGGGAGCGAAGCAGGGGGGGAAAGCCATGGAAAAACGCGCCGAAATAACAAGCGCTGGGGAGTAGGGAGAATCGAGCGGCCCACCCGCGCTCTCCCTCTACCCCCCCCTTTTCCCCTCTCCCCCCCCCCTTTTTCTCCTTCCCTCCTTCCTTTTCTCTTCCCTCTCTCTCTTCTCCTCCCTCTTCTCTCCCTCTCTCCCTCCTCTCTCTCCCTCTCCTCTCTTCCCCTCTTTCTTCCTCTCCTTCTTTCTCTCCTCCTCCTCTCTCTCCCCTTTTCTCTCTCTTCTCCTCTTTTTCTCTTTCCTCTCACTCTCTCTCCCACTCACTCTTTTTCTCTCCCACTCACACTCTCTCCCACTCACTCTCTCTCCCACTCACTCTCTCTCTCACTCACTCTCTCTTCACTCATTTCTCTCTCTCACTCACTCTCTCTCTTCTCCCATCACTCTCTCTCTCTCTCTATCTCTCTCTCTCTCTCTCTCTCTCTTCTCTCTCTCTCTCCCTCTCTATCTATCTATCTATCTATCCCCTCTCTCTCTCTCTCTCTCTCTCTCTCTCTCTCTCTCTCCCCTCTCTCTCTCTCTCTCTCTCTCTATCTCTCTTTCTCTTTCTCTCCTCTCTCTTTCTCTCTCTCTCTCTCTCTCTTTCTCTCTATCTCTATCTCTCTCTGTCTCTCTCTCCCCCTCTCTTTCATTCGCCCTCCCCGCCCTCCTCTCTCTGTCTCTCGTTCTCTTCAAGCGTGGATGTGCAATACAGAACACGAATAGAAACATAAGACTCTCTACACCACACCCATAAATTGCATCCTAGTACCAAATACCCCCCTCATTACCACTGGCTTCTCAACGACCACCCATATACCCCATTTCCTTATATATATTGCACACGAAGCAAAATTGATAGGATGGGGCTAATTGCGTTAGCCTGATTTGCATAAGATTACTCCTGAATGATATACTAATTTGCGAGGAACGTCTTTCTTTTAGGTTGCTAAATTGTTGCAAAAAGAATGAAAGGTTCTTTGGACTTGGTTGAAATTTGGTGAGAGAGAGGATGGAAGATAGGGTCTTTGTGGGTGATTGCTTGTGTATATTTGTGTGCGTGTATGTGTGTGTGTGTGTGTGATTAAGATTAAGATATATTGAGATAGAGAGAGAAGAGAAGAGGGGAGAGGGAGAGGAGAGAGGGGAAGAGAGGGGAGAGGGGAGGAGATGGGTGAGGGGGAGGGATAGAAGG
>NC_061843.1:6149055-6151555 GCF_019202785.1 Penaeus chinensis | reverse complement strand
ATGTATATATATATACATACATATATATGCATACATACATATATATATTTATATATATATACATATACACATACATATACATAAATGTGTGTGTGTGTATGAGTATATATATACGCATATATAATTATATGTACTACACACACACACACACACACACACACACACACACACATATATATATATATATATATATATATATATATATATATATAGTAAGTATAGGCGTCGTGTCGTAAGTATGAAGAGGTAGACTAACAAAGTTATGAAGAATGTCATATTTATTAAACGTTTCGAAGGCAGAAATTAGACCTCCAGCATTAGGACTGTCAAAAAGAACCATTCATTTGCAAACAATAATAGATACAGATATTTGGTTCTGAGCTTCAAGTTATATACAAAATTACAAATACGTAAAAGTACACAATAACAATATATACATGAACATACAATGTAAACATATGAATGGAGTTCAATAACATATATACAGGAAAATTATAACAATCAATACGGTAAACTGCCCATAGTGGGTGTTGGTTTAGAGGAGAGGCCTATTTAGTGGGTTTAAATTCAGGTGGGCATTGTTCAAGCCTGAACATGTTCATGAAAGCAAAGGAATGCATTAGCGTAATTTCTTTCGATAGGCCAAATTCATCGAGATCTTTGAAGCCACATACAACAATCTAAACTGCACACATTTCAATGAATCTGGCCTATCGAAAGATAAGTTTAAGAAATTACTTGAGAATGCAGACGGTGTAGCGATGGTTCCCCATTAGGCCCTTCTTACGCTAATGCATTCCGTTGCTATCGTGAACATAACTGGCTTGAACAATGCCCGCTTGAATGTAAACCCGTTCATTATCGTCGATACATCGATGATACCTTTCACCTTTTCAAACACCCTTCATAGGTAAACCTTTTTCCAAACTATCTCAGCTCGAAACATCCGAGCATCAGATTTGCCTGTGAGGTGCAGGAAAACAATCAATTACCATTTTTGGACACGTTGATCACCTATAACAATTGCTCCTTCCATATAAGCATTTACCGAAAGCGAACCTTCACTGGCCTCGGACTTCACTTCCTTAGCTTCACTCCATATGTATACAAAATTTACAGCATCAAAACTCTAATCACTCGAGCTTATAACCTGTGTAGTAACTAGTCATCTGTTACTACATGATTACCCTCAAATTAAATTAACTTTTGCCTTCACCAACATAGCCAAATTTTATTTTAAAATAACCTTTGAGATGTTACTCTGGCATGTGTTCTAACATAGTGTACTTAATCACCTGTCCTTGCTTGCTTGGTACGTGGGATCAACCTCACGATGGTTACGACACTGCATCCTAGAACACAAAGGCCAATCCTTCAGGACTGGCCTTCCGCTGAGCAAACCGTCATTCACGTCAATAAGAGAACACTCTCTACTTCACTCACACCCTTTCTCTAACACAATTTTAGTGTTTAATCTTCCAATTCCTCCCGCCCAGACCTTATTATCTCAGAATCCTTACATATACCGAAGATGAAACCCGAACTAAACAATACAACTACCTCAACATCTTTATTCACTCAATAGGCTTTTACTCTCAACCAACACCCACTTTGGTTAGTTTACCATATTGATTGTAACAGTTTTCTTGTGTATAGTTATTTTATTCTATTTATATGCTGTATATATTGTTCTTGTGCATTGTTCCGTATTTGTAGTGTTGTTTATAACTTAAAGTTCAGAACCAAACATCTGTATCTATTATTGTCTAACTAACTTTTTAATGGTCTTTTTGGACAGTACTGATGATGAAGGTCTAGTTTTTGCCTGCGAAGCGTTTAATAAACATGAATTTCTTCACGACTGCATATGTATGCATGTATTTGTATATATAGATATAAATAAATATAATATATACACATATTCATACATATAATATATATACATATACATACACATATATATAAACATATAAACACGTATGTGTGTGTGTGTGTGTGCGAGAGAGAGAGAGAGAGTATGTGTGTGTGTTTGTATACACATATAGTCCTTTCTATCATTTGGCAATCTAGATGAAAGGCTTCCCGCCACGAGGTATGAGCTCATCATCCCACCATCTTGCCGCCCACATCCTCCTCCTCTTCCTCCTCCGTCTTATGATCCTCCTCCTCATGCTTCTCCTCTTCCTCTTCCTCCTAATCCTGCCGCTGTTCTTCTTCTGCTACTTTTTATTCTTATTCTTCTCCTCCTCCTCTTTTTCTTCTTTTACTTTTCCTTCTTCTTCTTTTACTTTTCCTTCTTCTTTTCCCTCTCCTCATTCCTCTCTTCCTCCTCATTCTTCACATCCTCCTTCTCTATCTCCTCTTCCTCCTCCACTTTTCCTCTTCCTCCTCCTCTTTCTCCACTTTCTTCTCTTCTTCCACATCCATCTCCCCCACACCCCCCTCCACCTTCTCTTCCACCTCTCTTCCATCTTCTTCTCTTCCTTCTCCTCCTCCACGT
>NC_061843.1:6124055-6134055 GCF_019202785.1 Penaeus chinensis | reverse complement strand
CATTATATGTGTGTGTGTGTGTGTGTATATTACATATATGTACATATATGTGTTGTGTGTGTGTGTGTGTGTATATATACATATATGAACATATATATGTGTGTGTGTGTGTGTGTGTTGTGTATATACATATATATATATATATTTGTGTGTGTGTGTGTGTATATATTACATATATGTACATATAATGTGTGTGTTGTGTGTGTGTGTGGTGTATATATACATTATATGTACATATATTATGTGTGTGTGTTGTGTATATATACAATATATGTACATATATTGTGTGTGTGTGTGTATGTGTGTGTGTGTGTGTTGTGTATATATACATTTATGTACATATATGTGTCTGTGTGTGTGTGTATATATATATATATACATATAGTACATATATGTGTGGGTGTATATATATATATGTATATGTATTTACATATATGTACATTTATGTGTGTGTGTGTTATATATACATATATGTACTTATATGTGTGTGTGTATGTGTGTGTGTGTGTTTGTGTGTGTGTGTATAATACATATATGTACATATTATATGTGTGTGTGTGTATATATTCATATATGTACATATTTGTGTGTGTGTATGTGTTGTGTGTGTATATATAATATATATACATATAATGTACATATATATGTGGTGTGTGTGTATATATATATATACTATATGTACATATATATTGTGTGTGTGTATATATACAGATATGTACATATATGTACATATTTGTGTGTGTGTGTTATATATACATATATGTTCATATATATGTGTGTGTGTGTGTATATATACTATATATGTACATATATATGTTGTGTGTGTGTATATATTATATATATATACATATTTGTACATATATATATGTGTGTGTGTGTGGTGTGTTGTGTGTGTGTGTGTGTGTGTGTACATTGCACCAGTCTGCATGTCCAATGGAACATCTAACTGGCTCCCATCTTGAAGTTATCCTGTATGAAATTGAAGATCGTCAGAAGGGAATCGTTATTATTGGTTGTAAGATCAACAATCTTCATTATGCAGATGACACAGTTCTCATGGTCACATCTTTAAATGACCTCCAAAAGATTTTCGATGCTGTTTTGGAAGCCTGCGAGCGTATTGGCCTCCATGTTAATAGTAAGAATACACAATGCATGGTGGTTCCAAAGACAGAGGTCCCGCTAACTTGTCCACTGAAACAGAGAGAAATGGAAATCAAACAGTTCTCCTCCTTCAATTACTTAGGAGCTCTTGTTACCTCAGATGCTCGTTGCAAGAAGGAAATCTGAGGAGATCCTAAGAAAGATCGGACAGGGACACGAGCTTCTAGAATTGATCAGAGGACAACTGAGACTCTTCGGCCTGAGCGGTAAAATAGAAGGCTAAGAAGCTCGAGGTAGACTGATAAAAACATTCCTTGACAATTTTGATATACAAACTCTTCGGTGCCTCTGGGACATAGCCTGGCAACCTGAAACATGGCGCCAAGTAGTTCGTCAAATACCGCGCGTGTGTGTGTGTGTATGTACATATATATATATATATATATACATATATATATATAATTATATATATATATATATATATATATATATGTAATATATTGATATGTATATATATTGATATATATATATGTATATATATTATATTGATATATTTATATATTATATATATGATATATATTGATATATATTGTATATATATTGATATATATATAATATTGATATATATATATATGTTATATATATTGATGTGTATATATATTGATATTTATATGTATATATATTGATAATATATATTGATATATTTATATATATTGATATATATATTGATATATATATATGTATATATATATTGATATATATATATTGATATATATATGATATATATATTGATATATATGTATATTATTGATATATATATGTATATATTGATATATATTATTGATTATATATGTTATATATTGTTATATATATATTGGATATATATATATATAATAATATATATATATTATATTGATATATATATATATATTATGTATATATATTGATATATATATGATATATATATATTGAATATATATATATATTGATTATATATATTGATATATTATGTATATATATTGATTATATATATTGATATGTATATATATTGTTATATATATGTATAATATATTGATATTTATATGTATTATATTGATATATATTATATATATGTATATATTTTGATATATATATGTTATATATATTGATATAATATATGTATAATATATTGAATATATATATATATATACATATATATATGTATAATATTGATATATATAATATATATATATAGATATATGTATATATATAATTGATATATATATGTAATATATATTGATATATATATATGTATATATATTGATATATATATATATATGTATAAATATTGATATATATATGTATATATATTGATTATATATATATGATATATATTGATATATTTATGTATATATATTGATATATATATATGAATATATATTGATATATATAATATGTATAATATATTGAATATATATATATATGTTATATATTGATATATATATATATATATTGTATATATATATATACTATATATATATATATTATATATATATATTTATATATATATATTATTATATATATATATATTATATATGTATATATAATGATATATATATATATATAATTATATATATATATATTGATTATATATATTGATATATAAATGTATATATATTGATATAATATATATATGTATATATATTGATATATATATGTATATATATTATATATTTATATATGTATATATTTTGATATATATATATATGTATAATATATTGATATATATATATATAATATATTGATATATATATGTATATATGTATATGTATATATGTGTATATATGTGTGTGTGTGTGTATGCTTGTGCTTGTTGTGTGTGTGTGGTGTGTGTGTGTGCGTGTGTGCGTGTGCGTGTGCGTGTGCGTGTGTGTGTGTGTTGTGTGTGGTGTGTGTGTGTGTGTGTGTGGTGGGTAGGGTGTGTATGTGTATATATATATATTATATATATATGTATGTATATATGTATATGTATATATATGTATATATTATATATATGTATATATATGTGTGTTGTGTGTGTGTGTGCTTGTGTTTGTGTGTGTGTGTATGTGTGGTGTGTGTGTGTGGGTGTTGGTGGATGGGTAGGGTGTGTACGTGTGTAAATATATATATATATATATATATAGATATATATCAGGGTTGGCCGATTTAAATAATAATGATTTGGATCAGTGATTTAAATCCAGATTTGTATCGAATTATTTTTTAAATCATTGATTTCAATCAAAATCTACATCTGCCCAAAGAAACATAGTCTCTAAAAGGAAAATATGAAAATAAGCATATAATTACACCTACTTTATATATTTCTGAGGAACAAAACAATAAAAAAAAATCAGCAATGCAACAAAATATCCACATTTCATTAATAATTAAATTAAAGGATTTAATTTGTAATGAACTATAATTGTATCTGAGAAATAGAATATTTCCTTTTACAATACAGTAGTATAAAAAAAAAAAAAATCCACATGCTATTAAAAAAAGGAAATCAAAGAGTTTTACTGTACTTATATCCTGAAGAAATGAATTTGAAAAAGAAAATTCATAATTATTATAGCCTGTATTTAAAAAAAAAAAAAAACAAAAAAAAAAAAAAGCACATTGAATTTATACTGGAAAAGCAGACTTCTTTGAAAAGTTATTACACCCTTCCTTTGAAAAATAGTTAATGTAAAAAAAACAAAGCATAAATTCGTTGAAATTGAAATGTAAAATCTCTAAGAAATAACGTTTTATTTTTAATTCTTATGACAATAAAGTCGTTTCTTTTATGCATCACGATCACTAGTATCATCAAATGCATCCATTTTGTGTGCATTTATGATTTAAAACAAACACCAGTTTTGCTGTTTTTTTTTTTTTTTTTTTTTTTTCTTTCTTTCATCAACCGGTTCCTTAGTTTTGAATGTACAATACCTTTGCTTGAAAATATAACTCTTTCAACCCCTGATGAAGATGCCACTGCGGACAGTAGTTGCTGTGCTGCTGAAATTACATCACTTCCAACACATTTGAATGTGACCTCTACCATTCTACAGCTGATATACAGTTAGTCACAGAATCACTTAACCTAAATGCATAAAAAGGAGTCGCTTGGCTTGAAGTTTTATGATGACTGGGAGAAGTGAGTATTTTTTTTTTTTTTTTTTTTATTGGCTTAGTCCATTGCATTATTCATTTCTGCAATAAGCATTCTTTGAAAGGAAGGATGAATCAAGTTTGCAAGAAGATGAGTTTGTGTTATGACTTGGTCAAACCTCTTTTTCGCAGCAGTTACTGCATCTCTGTCATTGCATAAGGTTGTGGATATTTTTCCATGTGTTCACTGCTCCAGTAATTGTACATTTATCACTCTGTACTTTGACCAAAGCCACAGGTATTCGTTTTAGTCGTGCAAGTAGGTACTCTGCTGACCACTTCAGTGTTAAGTTCTGCTGTATCTTGCAGAAGCATATTGATCGTTTCTAAAGTATTTTACTATATACACCACATGCTCTTTAACATTGCCACTTTCTAGTTCATGAGCCATAATCAGAATGTGTGCAGTACAACCATAGGTCACCAGCTTCATTAAATTTCCCTGTTCTAAGAGTTTCCTCATTTTGTTTACATTAGCTGCGATATCTATCACAACGCTACCACCATGACAACTAAGCTCTTCTTTGCACTTCTGAATTACTGATTTTGAAAGCTCTTCTAGATGTTCAGCTGTATGAGGCTCTTGTGTCTATTGGATTGTATCACACTAGATATAAATGGTAATTTAAGGTTGTCACAGCAACACAAATAATAGGCTCGTTGTGAAAGTTGGACCATCCATTTAAAGACAGACATACAGTTTCATCTTTCAGCTCTGTGGCACAAATTCCTTATTCTTTTTCATATATATCATGAGTAGGAATTTGTCTGCAATTGCTTTTCTTGTTGGAGGAGTGTATCCTGGCCTCACCTTCCCAACCATTTTACAAAACTGAGGATGTTCTACCAATCTCAATGATTATTTGATTGCAAAGACCATCTTAGCAATTTCTTCATCTTCTTTGCTGTTTTATTAGAAGTTGTCTTTGTAACAACTGCATCTGAAGTTGTTGCTTTATGCTTCGAAATACTTGTGGCAGAAGTTGGACATTCTTTCTGTAATGCTTGAGTTGCAACATTTCTTTGAGGCATTTTTTTTTTTTTTTTTTTTTTATATACTCCTTTGACCTTAATTCGGCAAGAATTGTCTGTGATTTTCAGTCTTCCGTGGTCCATGCAAATTCTCTTAACCCAATGTTAGCGGTTATCTACTGTCACCTTTAGATTTTAGTGAGTTTTGTTACATACAGATGGCTCCACGTGTGCTCAGCAGCAAGGAGTCTATCAGCTGGCTTTAGTGACTGATCCTTATTTTCTATTCCTTGAATTAGTGGGAAAATGCGTGTTTCTTTCCAATACTATTAATATTGACATTGCATTCTTATTGATATTTCCATTATTAAATTGTTATTAAGATATTAATAACATCAAAGACTATAAAATAATAGAAGTGAATCTTTCAAAAAATGAAGAAAAAAAGGGTAAACAGATAAGATAGGTAGGACTAATAGCTGACTCCTTGGTGACTAAGCACTTGTAGAGCCATCTATGTGTAAAGACAATAGAGAAAGCGCTTATTACAGTGGACATGGCAGTGTAGTCTTGCCACCCGCGTTCATTGGTTTAATTAAGTTGTAGCTGCTATTCCCTATATCTTAAAATTACACTGTCTGCATATAGATCTCCACCCTTTCCCAGAATTTGAAGGGATTCTATTAAAATGTTCTCACACTGGATCACTCTTCCTACCAGATACATTAAGCATTGTGATCAGTAACATCTCTACGCACTAGCAATTAGCAGGAATATATATATGTGTGTGTGTATATATATACATATATGTACATATATATGTGTGTGCGTGTGTATATATACATATATGTACATATATATGTGTGTGTGTATATATATATACATATATGTACATATAAATGTGTGTGTGTGTATATACATATATGTACATATATATGTGTGTGTGTGTATATACATATATGTACATATATATGTGTGTGTGTGTATATATACATATATGTACATATATATGTGTGTGTGTGTATATATATATATACATATATGTACATATATATATGTGTGTGTGTGTGTGTGTGTGTGTGTGTGTGTGTGTGTGTACATTGCACCAGTCTGCATGTCCAATGGAACATCTAACTGGCTCCCCATCTTGAAGTTATCCTGTATGAAATTGAAGATCGTCAGAAGGGAATCGTTATTATTGGTTGTAAGATCAACAATCTTCATTATGCAGATGACACAGTTCTCATGGTCACATCTTTAAATGACCTCCAAAAGATTTTCGATGCTGTTTTGGAAGCCTGCGAGCGTATTGGCCTCCATGTTAATAGTAAGAATACACAATGCATGGTGGTTCCAAAGACAGAGGTCCCGCTAACTTGTCCACTGAAACAGAGAGAAATGGAAATCAAACAGTTCTCCTCCTTCAATTACTTAGGAGCTCTTGTTACCTCAGATGCTCGTTGCAAGAAGGAAATCTGAGGAGATCCTAAGAAAGATCGGACAGGGACACGAGCTTCTAGAATTGATCAGAGGACAACTGAGACTCTTCGGCCTGAGCGGTAAAATAGAAGGCTAAGAAGCTCGAGGTAGACTGATAAAAACATTCCTTGACAATTTTGATATACAAACTCTTCGGTGCCTCTGGGACATAGCCTGGCAACCTGAAACATGGCGCCAAGTAGTTCGTCAAATACCGCGCGTGTGTGTGTGTAGGCATATATACATACATATACAAATATATATATATATATATATATATATATATATATATATATTGATATGTATATATATTGATATGTATATAAATTGATATATATATATGTATATATATTAATATGTATATATATATATATATGTATATATATTGATATGTATATATATTGATATGTATATATATTGATATATATATATATGTATATATATTGATGTGTATATATATTGATATATATGTATATATATTGATATATATATATTGATATATATATATATATTGATATATATATTGATATATATATATGTATATATATATTGATATATATATATTGATGTATATATGTATATATATTGATATGTATATATATTGATATATATATGTATATATTGATATATATATATTGATATATATATGTATATATATTGATATATATATATTGATATATATATGAATATATATTTATATATATATTGATATATATATATATATATATGTATATATATTGATATATATATTGATATATATATGTATATATATATATTGATATATATATATTGATATATATATGTATATATATTGATATATATACATTGATATATATTGATATATATATATGTATATATATTGATATATATATGTATATATATTGATATATATATATATATGTATATATATTGATATATATGTATATATATATTGATATATATATATGTATATATATTGATATATATATGTATATATATGTATATATATATGTATATATATATTGATATATATATATATATATGTATATATATGTATATATATATATATATGTATATATATAGATATATATATGTATATATATATATTGATATATATATATATTGATATATATTGATATATATATATGTATATATATTGATATATATATGTATACATATTGATATATATATATATATATATATATATGTATATATATTGATATATATATATATTGTATATATATTGATATATATATATGTATATATATTGATATATAAATGTATATATATTGATATATATATGTATATATATTGCATATATATATATATGTTTATATATTGATATATATATATGTATATATATTGATATATATATATATTGATCTATATATATATATGTATATATATTGATATATATATGTATATATATTGATATATATATATGTATATATATTGATATAATATATATATATACTATATATATATATATATTGATATATATATATGTATATATATTAATATATATATGTATATATATTGATATATATACTATATATACATATATATATGTACTATATATTGATATATATATGTTTATATATTGATATATATATGTATATATATTGATATATATATGTATATACTATGATATATATATATGTATATATATTGATATATATATTTATATGTATATATATTGATATATATATGTATATATATTGATATATATATGTATATATATTGATATATATATGTATATATATTGATATATTATGTATATATATTGATATAATATATGTATATATAATTGATATATATATATATGCATATTATATTGATATATATCAGTAATATATATTGATATATATATGTCTATATATATTGATATATATATAATATATATATATAATATCTATATAATATATATATATATATATTGATATATATATGTATATATATTGATATATATATGTATATATATAGATATATATATATATATATATGTATATATATTGATATATATATGTATATATTTTGATATATATATATATGTATATATATTGATATATATATGTATATATATTGATATATATATATGTATATATTTTGATATATATATATGTATATATATTGATATATATATATCTATATATATTGATATATATATGTATATATGTGTATATGTGTATATATGTGTGTGTGTGTGTATGCTTGTGCTTGTGTGTGTGTGTGTGTGTGTGTGTGCGTGTGTGCGTGTGCGTGTGCGTGTGCGTGTGCGTGTGCGTGTGTGTGTGTGTGTGTGTGTGTGTGTGTGTGGGTGGGTAGGGTGTGTATGTGTATATATATTAATATATATGTATATGTATATATGTATATGTATATATATGTATATGTATATATATGTATATATATGTGTGTATGTGTGTGTGTGCTTGTGTTTGTGTGTGTGTGTATGTGTGTGTGTGTGTGTGGGTGTTGGTGGATGGGTAGGGTGTGTACGTGTGTAAATATATATATATATATATATATATATATATATCAGGGTTGGCCGATTTAAATAATAATGATTTGGATCAGTGATTTAAATCCAGATTTGTATCGAATTATTTTTTAAATCATTGATTTCAATCAAAATCTACATCTGCCCAAAGAAACATAGTCTCTAAAAGGAAAATATGAAAATAAGCATATAATTACACCTACTTTATATATTTCTGAGGAACAAAACAATAAAAAAAAAATCAGCAATGCAACAAAATATCCACATTTCATTAATAATTAAATTAAAGGATTTAATTTGTAATGAACTATAATTGTATCTGAGAAATAGAATATTTCCTTTTACAATACAGTAGTATAAAAAAAAAAAAATCCACATGCTATTAAAAAAAGGAAATCAAAGAGTTTTACTGTACTTATATCCTGAAGAAATGAATTTGAAAAAGAAAATTCATAATTATTATAGCCTGTATTTAAAAAAAAAAAAAAAAAAAAAAAAAAAAAAAAGCACATTGAATTTATACTGGAAAAGCAGACTTCTTTGAAAAGTTATTACACCCTTCCTTTGAAAAATAGTTAATGTAAAAAAAACAAAGCATAAATTCGTTGAAATTGAAATGTAAAATCTCTAAGAAATAACGTTTTTATTTTTAATTCTTATGACAATAAAGTCGTTTCTTTTATGCATCACGATCACTAGTATCATCAAATGCATCCATTTTGTGTGCATTTATGATTTTAAAACAAACACCAGTTTTGCTGTTTTTTTTTTTTTTTTTTTTTT
>NC_061843.1:6104055-6114055 GCF_019202785.1 Penaeus chinensis | reverse complement strand
AAATAAACTAATATTTTATTTGTCTTATAATTTTTTTTCTAGCAATGTTGGCCATAAGCCTGACTCAAGCAAGGAACTACAACAATGGGAACGGCAACGGTAATGGAAATGGCAATGGAAACGGCAACGGAAACAATGGCAATGGAGGCTTTAATGGTAACGGCGGGTCCAATGGCAACGGCGGATTCAATGGCAACGGAGGGTTCAATGGAAATGGAGGTTTCAATGGCAACGGCGTGTTCAATGGCAACGGAGGCTTCAATGGCAATGGTTACTCTCTGGCCGATGCCATTGGCGGTGGAGGCGTCCCAGGTGTGGACTACCCCATCCTGGCCTTCGTCCCCAACACCGGCTTCTCGTGCAACGGCCAGCTGCCTGGATATTACGCTGATACTGCACAACAAGCCGGATGCCAGGTGAGTATTATTTCTTCCTTAATGGGTATATCTATCCATCTATCTATCTATCTGTGTATATATATATATAATATATGACTTCACCCATTCATATAGTTCACGTTTTTAATCTATCTCTTTGTCTATTAAGTTATCCATTCATTCCTTTCTGTTTATCTGTTTATCATCATTTTCTTTATCCTTTTATACACGCATATCCCTACTTTATATTTCAAATTATCAATCTATTCATGACAAATAAGCTTATTTCCCTAACAAGATCCGAGTGCAGTTTTGTGCATTGTTATTCTCAATATCAAATGTCATAAGGTTATAGAAAGACATAAAGTCACACTCTTACGTCATACAGTAAAATATTCAACAAGGAAGGTAGAATACGTTTGCCATGTTCTTTCTCCTTAGAATGTTATTATGATTTTCGTCGAAGTTATAAACCATAGGGTCTCATTTTGCGGTTCTTAGCTGCTTCCTTGTGGTCAAGAAAAAGTGTGCCGGTATGAAGGTTTTTTTTCACTTTTTAATTACTATTATTGCTTAGATAACAATTCGTTTTGTTGGAAATAAGTAAAGTATAATGTTTGGATAATGATGATTATATGCACTTGAAATGGAATGTGATTTAGATTTTTGTTTTATAGTAGTTGGGAGAATAGTGATCTCTCTCTCTCTCTCTCTCTCTCTCTCTCTCTCTCTCTCTCTCTCTCTCTCTCTCTCTCTCTCTTTCTCTCTCTCTCTCTCTCTCTCTCTCTCTCTCTCTCTCTCTCTCTCTGTCTCTCTCTCTCTCTCTCTCTTTCTCTCATATATATATATATGTGTGTGTGTGTGTGTGTGTGTGTGGTTTGTATGTGTGCATGTAAGCATATATGCATATATGTATATATGTATCTATGTGCATGGGAACAGTATTCAAGTACGTATGTATCTATAGATGTACGTGAAAACAGATCTTTGGAGTGTTCACAGTAACGATGACGAGTCATACAATACTAAGCCCTTTTCATCAAACAATGTTTGCAATATCAGATTAACAACAATGGCCAGCAAAAGTTGGCCCTTCACCTACAGCTGAGTTCCGCGTCCACATATGTCGCTGTGAATCGGCAGTCTTGAATTTAGAATGCTAATGGTCGCTGTCGATGGTACATGTGGTGTGTTTCTCTCTCTCTTCCTCTTCGTAGTTCTTGTGTTTCTGTCTCTCGGTGTTTTCATTGGTTCGTTCTCTCTTTGTTTTTCTTTTTCTTCTTCTTTTCTTTCTTTTTATCTTGTTTTTTCTGTCTCTCTCTCTCTCTCTCTCTCTCTCTCTCTCTCTCTCTCTCTCTCTCTCTCTCTCTCTCTCTCTCTATCTATCTATCTCTCTCTCCCTCTCCCTCTCCCTCTCCCTCTCCCTCTTTCTCTCTTTCTCTTTCTCTCTCTTTCTTTCTCTTTTTTTTTCTCTCTCTCTCTCTTTCTCTCGTGTTCCTTATATATCATCCTTCCTCTGGTACATTAACATTCCGATTTTCCCTATATATCTATATCGAACATGTACGCATGTATGTATATCTGTCAGTATGCGTACCATGGTGTATATATGTATGTATATATATACATAATCACATATGTAAACATACATATATACATAATCACATATGTATACATACATATATACATACATATATATACTTAATGTCGCTTATTTTCTCTCCAGGTGTTCCACATCTGTCAGGCAGGAGGCAGAATCAACTCCTTCCTCTGTCCCAATGGAACAATCTTTAACCAGCAGTACTTCGTTTGCGATTGGTGGTACAACTTTGACTGTTCCACGGCTGAACAGTTCTATGGTCTAAACGCTCAAATCGGAGTCAGCAATGGTCACAATGGAAAGAATGGTTTTAATGGTAATGGAAATGGCTTCAACGGTAATGGCTTTAATGGAAACGGTAATGGTTTCAATGGAAATGGCAATGGTAACGGTTTTAACGGAAATGGTAATGGTAATGGTTTTAATGGAAACGGCAATGGCTTCAATGGTAATGGCAATGGCTTTAATGGAAATGGCAATGGCTTCAACGGAAAACGTTATAATAATGGTAATGGCAACGGTAATGGAAATGGTAATGGTAACGGTAATGGTAATGGCAATGGCAATGGAAACGGGAATGGCAATGGCAATGGAAACGGGAATGGCAATGGCAATGGAAATGGGAATGGTAATGGCAATGGCAATGGAAACGGGAATGGTAATGGAAATGGGAACGGCAATGGCAATGGAAACGGATATGGCAACCGTCTCAATAATGGCAACGGAAGAAGATATGGACGGTGAAAATGGGTAACCCTTAGCCATTCATAATACCATGAATTCACTTTACTTCGTCCAAGATTTGTTGCATTGTTTATATTTAAAAAAAACAAAAAAGTACTAAAACGGGCTCCTAGTCATAATATATGTTTTGTGTTCCTTGGTCAAATTAGCATTTGTTTTCCACTGTCACCTGTTATCCTCATAATCCAAGAATTGTTTGTTTGTTAAGTCTGTGTATTCATCCAGACATCTATTTTGAAAGCTAGTCACCTAGACATCATTTTAAGCTTAGTCACTCGTCTTCTTCGCTCAAGACCAGGATTTAAACTTCTTTTCAATTTTCATTTCTTAGTCTTCATCAACGTTTTCTTTCTCGAATTGCTTATAACTTTGCAATAAGTGTCCTTCGAATGCCACCTGTTGTCCATTTTGTCTTCAAATATATGATGTTAAATTTTCCTAAAACCGAAGACCTCGTGCGGGAACTACCGTGCGCATATCGGCTGTCGCTTGTTTTTATTTCCTTTTGTTTCTAATCAGATACCTTGTCATGCACTCCTACGAATCTCTTTTCTTCTTTTTCTTCTTCTTCTTCTATTTCTGTTTCCCATTTGCGTGCTATATTTTAAGATGTGAATATGATTTTATTTGCCTATGTTTTCTAGAAAATATACTGCACTATGGCGGCTGGTAATTGTGCTTGAAATCTGTACTCCGTAACGGTTGTTGAATAAGTAATTGGTCTTAGATGAATCATCAAGCTTGTGACCATAGTATTTAAAGAGTATCAATAAAGAGTCCTGACATCCACGACTTTCTTTACAACCATGATCAAAAATTATCAAAAATTAGAAGTCTACAGAAAGGTGCTTAGAATTTGTTTTCCTCAAGACACTGTTTGAGCTTGTTCACTATATTCATAACCAAGTATATCCATTCTATCGTTCCTTTCTCTCAACCCGGTATCATTTCACATGTGTGTGTGTGTGTGTGTGTGTGTGTGTGTGTGTGTGTCTGCTTGTTGGTTACTTCATCCCGGGTGTGATATCTATACACATATAAAATTCAGACAATCTTTATATATATATGCATATATATATGTATGTATCAAATATATATTTATATATTTGATACATATACATATATACATATATATATGATACATTTACATATATATGTATATGTACATATATATATATATATATATGTACATATAAATATATATAACATATAAAGGCATAGATATATGCACAACGACACAGAGTAATATATATATATATATATATATATATATATATATATATATATATGTATATACATGTATTTGTGTGTGTGTGTGTAAATACATATATATGAATATACATATTATATAGATATATATCCTTGCATACACACACACACACAATGTATATACATATATATGAATGTAATATATATACATATATACATATATACATGAATGTAATATATATATACATATATATACATATATATATGAATGTAATATATATACATATATACATATATGTGTGTATAAATGTATGTATTTTATATTTGTATATATGTGTATACATGTACATTTATATATATATATATATATATATATATATGAATATATGTCTAAGTGTATAAATTTTTCTTTATGTATATGTGTATATATACATATATGTATATGTATATATAAATGCATGTATATGTGTGTGTGCGTGTGTGCGTGTATACATATATAGCATGAATGAAAGGTATAGAACCTTTTCACTGACGGGAATATTTTTCATAAAGCAATTCATCACTCTGGATAATTTTTTGCCTACATTACTGCAATTTTTCATAACTTCCGGACACGTAAGTATGTCGGGAAGAGGCACTTTTACTTTTTCTTCGGTCACGTTAAATCTTTGGCCATATGGCGTCCTGCAGTTATGCCTCCCGCCGCCCTTTCCCTTTGGCTGTCATAATTCATGTGTAGTTACGTGTGTGTGTGTGTGTTATTGACAGAGGATACATACACATACGAACACTTATTAACAGAACAACACAGTTTCGTGTGCATGTGTATGCTCAAAACGTTCAGGTTTATGCACACATACGTACATACATACATACATACATAGACACACGCACGCACGCACTTATGCACACACACACACACACACACACACACACACACACACACACACACACACACACATACACACACACACACACACTTACACACTTACACACACACACACACACACACACACACAAACACACACACACATATACACATACACACACACACATATATATATATCCACACGCATACATCAATATCTATATATCTGCACATATTTACATATATGTATGTTGATTCTCACTTTTCAAAGAGGCGTTAAACCGCTGTTACGGTGCAATGCCTTAAGAGAAACGTGATCCCACAGTCAAATTCATTCAAATTGACTCAAAACCAGACTGGGTCTAAATAGTCAATTTTCCACTTACATATGCACTAGAGTAATTTTAAATACATTTGTGGTTAGATTACACGTCTTGCTTAATTCTTACATTTTGCTGCCACATCCAGTAATAGTGGAATACAACGACAATTATTTTATTATGTAGCAATTCTTCAAATAAAAGTGGTATTAGTGATAACAAGAGTGTCTCTGCGCGCCGGGTTAATGGGTAATTTCGCTAAGGGCTTGTAAACCGCTGAAATAGATCTGGTCTGTATTAAAAAAGGATATTTAAAAATAAGAATATAATAATGAGAAAAATGGATAGATGTGTGTGGGTTTGCATGTATGTGTGTGTGTGTGTGTGTGTGTGTGTGTGTGTGTGTGTGTATGTGCGTTTGTGTGATAATAATGATATTTGACAATGATGATATTGTTGATAATGACAATAATAGCGACAGTCATGAGAGTGATAGCAATGTTGATAATAATATTGTCATAATATTGATAACAGTAATAACAATGATAATGATGACAATAATAATAATAATGATAACAAAAATAATAAAAATGACAATAATGACAATGATATAGTGATGATGATGACAATGGCAACAATAATGATAATGATATAAATAATAATAACAATAGTAATAATGATACTAATTGTATATCACTGTATCATGATATTTATTATTGTTTACTAGCATCAAAGATCAAAGTGATCAATGTTTTCATTGCCATTCCACACAATATTTTCGTTATTCCATGTATGTTGTGTTTTCTAAATGCATCATTATATAATCAAGGAACTTTGTGATATTACTTAAGAAGCAAAGTTATTGCAAATTAGGCTAATGTTTTACTTTGACAGATTATGCGAAACCCATTTTTCGTGTGATATATTTCTGTGCTAGGTAAAGTTTACATGTATTGATTATGAATACCTCCCTATGGCAAAGGCTATATTAACTTTGTTTTGTGGGAAATGTTTTCTGTATAACCTGTATATTTTTCCAGTGATTTGTATCGTACAATTTCTCTGCTTGCTTCAGTTCATAAAGCAGTATATTTATTTTATATATTATATATTTGATTTCCATTATATTCCCTTTATCTTTATTGAACTATTACAAGTCGAAATCTTCTTCAATAAATGAATGTTACGGCTGATCCTAGTACAATAACAAAATGATGATAATAATATTGATTATAATGATGATATTAATATTTTCAACAATAGTAATCAATAACAATAAAAAAAATAATGATGATGTTAACAATACTAATAGTTATAGTAATGATAACGATATCAATGATAATGATAGTAGCAACAATACTAATAAAGCTGATTTTAATAGTATTAATAAGGATAAAAATGATGACAATAATAATGATACTAGTAATCATATAAAATGATAGCATTAATAATGATGATAAAAGTAATGATGATAACGATTATGATGTTAATAATAATAATGAAAAGGATAATAATGGTGATGATAATAACAATGAGAAGAATAATAGCAACGACAATAATAATAATAACAGAAATAATAATAATAACAATAAGAAGAATGACATCAATGACAATAATGATAATAACAGTAATAATAATGATAATAATGATAATAATGATAACAATGATAAGAATAATAGTATGCCTACAAAAGTATGATTACCATCGCAATAAATTACATGTCAAGCCACTAATCAAATGTATGTGTGGGTTTAGAATAAATAACAAAGCATCCTCGACATCGGGGGGCTAATGCCGACAGGGGGGGAGGGGGGCGCATTGCTATATTGCTTCAACAAGGCTAGGAAAAGCAATATGGCGAAAAGGTCTTGTGAGGCCCTCTGGCCTCCTTTGTCTGCCTTCCTTCATCACCTTTTTTCCACCTCCCATTCCTTCCCCTTCCCCTCTTCCTTTCCCTGTTCTAGTCTGTGCCTCTTTCTTTCCCTCTCTTAGCCTCTGTGCCTCTCTTCCTTTCCCTTTCCTAGGCTCTGTGTCTCTTTCTTTCCCTCTCCTAGCCTCTGTGTCTCTTCCTTTCCCTCTCCTAGTTTCTGTGCCTCTTCCTTTCCCTCTCCTAGGCTCTGTGTCTCTTCCTTTCCCTCTCCTAGTTTCTGTGCCTCTTCCTTTCCCTCTCCTAGTCTGTGCCTCTTACTTTCCCTCTCCTAGCCTCTGTGTCTCTTCCTTTCCCTCTCCTAGTTTCTGTGCCTCTTCCTTTCCCTCTCCTAGTCTGTGCCTCTTCCTTCCCCTCTCCTAGTCTGTGCCTCTTCCTTTCCCTCTCCTAGCTTCTGTGCCTCTTCCTTTCCCTCTCCTAGCCTCTGTGCCTCTTCCTTTCCCTCTCATAGCCTCTGTGTCTCTTCCTTTCCCTCTCCTAGTTTCTGTGCCTCTTCCTTTCCCTCTCCTAGCTTCTGTGCCTCTTCCTTTCCCTCTCCCAGTCTGTGCCTCTTCCTTTCCCTCTCCTAGCTTCTGTGCCTCTTCCTTTCCCTCTCCTAGCTTCTGTGCCTCTTCCTTTCCCTCTCCTAGCCTCTGTGCCTCTTCCTTTCCCTCTCCTAGCCTCTGTGCCTCTTCCTCTCCCTCTCCTAGTCTGTGCCTCTTCCTTTCCCTCTCCTAGCCCCTGTGCCTCTTCCTTTCCCTCTCCTAGCTTATGTGCCTCTTCCTTTCGCTCTCCTAGCTTCTGTGTCTCTTCCTTTTCCTCTCCTAGCCTCCGTGTCTCTTCCTTTCCCTCTCCTAGCTTCTGTGCCTCTTCCTTTCCCTCTCTTAGTCTGTGCCTCTTCCTTTCCCTCTCCTAGCTTCTGTGCCTCTTCCTTTCCCTCTCTTAGTCTGTGCCTCTTCCTTTCCCTCTCCTAGCCTCTGTGCCTCTTCCTTTCCCTCTCTTAGTCTGTGCCTCTTCCTTTCCCTCCCCTAGCCTCCGTGCCTCTTCCTTTCCCTCCCCTAGCCTCCGTGCCTCTTCCTTTCCCTCTCCTAGCTTCCGTGCCTCTTCCCTTCCCTCTCCTAGTCTGTGCCTCTTCCTTTCCCTCTCCTAGCTTCTGTGCCTCTTCCTTTCCCTCTCCTAGGCTCTGTGCCTCTTCCTTTCCCTCTCCTAGTCTGTACCTCTTCCTTTCCCTCTGCTAGCTTCTATGCCTCTTCCTTTCCCTCTCCTAGGCTCTGTGCCTCTCTTCCTTTCCCTCTCCTAGCCTTTGTGCCTCTTCCTTTCCCTCTCCTAGTCTGTGCCTCTTCCTTTCTCTCTCCTAGCCTTTGTGCCTCTTCCTTTCCCTCTCCTAGCTTCTGTGCCTCTTCCTTTCCCTCTCCTAGCTCTGTGCCTCTTCCTTTCCCTCTCCTAGCTCTGTGCCTCTTCCTTTCCCTCTCCTAGCCTCTGTGCCTCTTCCTTTCCCTCTCCTAGCTCTGTGCCTCTTCCTTTCCTCTCCTAGCTTCTGTGCCTCTTCCTTTCCCTCTCCTAGCCTCTGTGCCTCTTCCTTTCCCTCTCCTAGTCTGTGCCTCTTCCTTTCCCTCTCCTAGCCTCTGTGCCTCTTCCTTTCCCTCTCCTAGTCTGTGCCTCTTCCTTTCCCTCTCCTAGCTCTGTGCCTCTTCCTTTCCCTCTCCTAGCTCTGTGCCTCTTCCTTTCCCTCTCCTTGCTTCTGTGCCTCTTCCTTTCCCTCTCCTAGCCTTCTGTGCCTCTTCCTTTCCCTCTCCTAGCTCTGTGCCTCTTCCTTTCCCTCTCCTAGTCTGTGCCTCTTCCTTTCCCTCTCCTAGCCTTTGTGCCTCTTCCTTTCCCTCTCCTAGCCTCTGTGCCTCTTCCTTTCCCTCTCCTAGCTCTGTGCCTCTTCCTTTCCCTCTCCTAGCCTCTGTGCCTCTTCCTTTCCCTCTCCTAGTCTGTGCCTCTTCCTTTCCCTCTCCTAGCTTCTGTGCCTCTTCCTTTCCCTCTCCTAGCCTCTGTGCCTCTTCCTTTCCCTCTCCTAGCTCTGTGCCTCTTCCTTTCCCTCTCCTAGCTTCTGTGCCTCTTCCTTTCCCTCTCCTAGCTCTGTGCCTCTTCCTTTCCCTCTCCTAGCTCTGTGCCTCTTCCTTTCCCTCTCCTAGCTCTGTGCCTCTTCCTTTCCCTCTCCTAGCTCTGTGCCTCTTCCTTTCCCTCTCCTAGCTCTGTGCCTCTTCCTTTCCCTCTCCTAGCTCTGTGCCTCTTCCTTTCCCTCTCCTAGCTCTGTGCCTTTTCCTTTCCCTCTCCTAGCTCTGTGTCTCTTCCTTTCCCTCTCCTAGCCTCTGTGCCTCTTCCTTTCCCTCTCCTAGCTCTGTGTCTCTTCCTTTCCCTCTCCTAGCTTCTGTGCCTCTTCCTTTCCCTCTCCTAGCCTTCTGTGCCTCTTCCTTTCCCTCTCCTAGCTCTGTGCCTCTTCCTTTCCCTCTCCTAGCTCTGTGCCTCTTCCTTTCCCTCTCCTAGCTCTGTGCCTCTTCCTTTCCCTCTCCTAGCCTTCTGTGCCTCTTCCTTTCCCTCTCCTAGTCTGTGCCTCTTCCTTTCCCTCTCCTAGCCTTGTGCCTCTTCCTTTCCCTCTCCTAGCTCTGTGCCTCTTCCTTTCCCTCTCCTAGCTTCTGTGCCTCTTCTTTCCCTCTCCTAGCCTTCTGTGCCTCTTCCTTTCCCTCTCCTAGCCTCTGTGCCTCTTCCTTTCCTCTCCTAGCTCTGTGCCTCTTCCTTTCCCTCTCCTAGCCTTTGTGCCTCTTCCTTTCCCTCTCCTAGCCTCTGTGCCTCTTCCTTTCCCTCTCCTAGCCTCTGTGCCTCTTCCTTTCCCTCTCCTGGCCTCTGTGCCTCTTCCTTTCCCTCTCCTAGCCTCTGTGCCTCTTCCTTTACCTCTCCTAGCTTCTGTGCCTCTTCCTTTCCCTCTCCTAG
>NC_061843.1:6089055-6099055 GCF_019202785.1 Penaeus chinensis | reverse complement strand
TACACTATTTCTCTGCCCATAACAAAAGGACCAAAGAATGTGTGGTCACTGGCTTTTTCCTTCGAGCACTTAAAGTCTGCAGCTTGGAGTTCTTGCAGGAGGATTAGCTTTGGATTAACTGGATTAGATTTGACCACAATCTGTACAGCGAGGGCCCAGTACACTGATTGATTTATCAGCTTCTTCATCTTCCACTCTAAATTTCGAAATTTTCCTCTGGCTTTTTGGTCTACGACAATCCCTACAGGGCGGTGGCATTCGCTTGGGAGCAATCTCGCAGCCCCACGCCCCTTTTAGCAGCTTGGGTGCAGGGAGTGAGTTCAATTCCTCTTGGGGCGGGAGAACTCCGTCCAGCATCTCAAGGGGAGGGTCAGGACTTTCTGCATACTTATATAAGTCTGCCACTCCAGTGAGTAGGGTTAAGGTCCCTACAGTATCTGCCACAAGGCCATATATACGACCTCTACAGCCCACCAAGAGGGGACAGGGCAGATTTGTAATCCATGGCTAGTGTCTGCAGTGGCGTAAGAAAGAAAGAAAAAGATAAATAAATAATAGTAAGGAAAAAAAGAATTTAGGTATATAGAAACAAGTAATAAATGATTAAACAATATTTAAAGCATACTACTTCATACAAAGAGACATGCACCAATGGCTAAGGTTCGCATTAAAGCCTAGGGGGACTCCACCCCTGAGAAGAGGGTGGAGCTCATTAGGATCCTCTTCAATCTAAAAATCAGGGAAATCCGACTCTATGATGCCCCAGGTGGATGCATGACAATAACAGAGACAGATGAGTGCATTAACAAAATATTCCTGAATGAAGTAAGAAGACAGATTTAAGAAAAAAACATTTTCTGCCGTGCTGTCGCCCAAAAGGAAGGCCAAGATGACCCTTCTCCTAAAGAGAAATGAATGAGAAATATTCCAGGAAACAAAAAACATGATAGCCGAAACTCAGAGGAACCGTCCTTATGCCATTGTAGAGAATGTGTTCATCCTGCAGAAGCCTAGCTCTATCAAGGTTCGCCTGCAGAATCTAATCAATCTCTTCTGCTTTTCAATCCCACCCAGGAACATTAAAACTGAACGATACACGAACGTCCCTCGGTGTATGGCCTGCTACTTTTACAAACACCTAAAAAAAGACTGCAGTGAATGTGCCACAGCTTCAGGGGATGCACAAATAATGACAATCCACAATGTGTAAGCTGCTGGGAGAACTACTGTCGGGTAAATGCAAATAACGGAAGGAAGCTATCTCAGACACCGAAAAGGACAAGAAGGCAAAACAACGGTTAAACAGTAAAGTTACAATGCTGAAGCCATCAAAGAGGCAAATACGAAACAAGTCCTGAAACTCCCAGACGACACTTCAAGTAATGGTTATTCTCCTGCTCACCTGGTAAACCTTGGCAAGTCTGGCATCTTAAGATAATCCCACCTGACACACACACTCGACAAAGAACAGTCTCAGCTGAAGATAACCGTAACGAACTGCCTCAGACCAGACCTGGAAATAACACCACCACAGAAACTGAGACCTAAACCCTTGTTGCCACCAGCTTTGTCCAGCCTCAAACTCAAAACAAAACTGCAATTCAAAACCCATAAGGCAAAACCCAGAAGACATACTCTCAGCCAAGAGGACTTGCATTCCAACCAGCACCTTCACAATAACAATCTCACCCCATCACATCTCCACAATTCGAAATTCTAAAAATTACATACCATACAAGACACAGCTGAAAGATCTGAAGCATCTGTACAGCAACATCAGGGATGAAATGGGAGAAGGATGAAATGTTATCTGGGCACAAATAACAAAAACCATATCCAACAAGTCATTTCTGGCGAAACAAGAAAACATACATGGGATTAGATAAGACCAAATCCCTACACCCTCTCAACATCCAAAATCAGATATTTGAAGAGGCTGAAAATAAGGCTTTACGCAGAAATTGATGGACGAACACCTTCCACATCACACCGGAAGAGAACCATAAATTGGACCAAAATAACATTCTTATGCAAGTACACAATAGCAGGGAACAGATGAGCCCTATACACAAAACCATCAAAGGGCTGAACTATGCATCAAAGCTCATCCAACCGAAATCAGCAAACGAAGTTACTGACACAATCAAACAGATGAAGAAACAAAACACCGGGGAAAAGAAGTTTTAATAATACTTAGAAAACCTCCCACCCATAATGACCCATAGATTCACAAACCAAGAAAGTTCAAATAGGCCCCATAACCCTTATTCCAAACACTGAGAAATCGCCAAGTAAAGTAAGAACCTTCAGACCTATCTCTCTTCTGGAAGCACCCGGGAAAAGTTATCGAAAAAAAAAAAATCGACAGAAGACTTCTAAAAGACACAGGCTATCTCACTAACAGACAATGTGGATTTAGGTGATGAAGAGGCACTGACATAGCAATCGAACTTGCATATGAAGAAAATAGCTCAAACACTAGCCACAGGTAAACAGAGCAACATCATCCTCAGGAATGTGTCAAAAGCATTTGACAAATTATAGCACAAAGGCCTGCGAGCGTAATTACCATAAGCCAATCTACTTAACCCTTTTGGTACACTACTTAACAGCTTCCTGAAAGAGACACAAGCAAGGATAAAAATAAGACACTGCTGGAAATCCATTTGACCTAAGAAGCGGGGTACCACATGGGGTGGTATCTCACCCACCCTTTTCACCATTTATAACTCTCACACTCCACCACCAATACCAAATTCAAACTACATATGTTATTCAGACGATATCACCTAGCTCATAACTCACACATGCAAATCCAGAAGTGTTATGGCAATACAAACACAAAGAGCGAAACCACCAATCAACAGATTTGAGTATCAATGGAAAATCCAAGCAAACATATCAAATAATAGCAAAAGTTAACCGCACACCAATAATAATCATTCACAATAAAACAAGAATGTCACAACAAGGCAGTCTCCACGGCCTCACCTGTATACACACACACACACACACACACACACACACACATACATACATACACACATATATATATAGAGAGAGAGATTTATTGATATACATACATATATATGTATATATATATCATATTATACATATATATCATATATATATATATATATATATATACATTATACACACATACACACACATATATATATGTATATATAATTATATTATATTGGATTATATCATATATATATATATATATATATGTGTGTGTGTGTGTGTGTGTGTGTGTGTGTCTATACTGTATATATATATATATATATATATATATATATATATATAAATTATATGTATGTATAATATAATATTTGTACATATATATGTATGTATATCTATATATATATATATATATATATATATATATATATGTGTGTGTGTGTGTGTGTGTGCGTGTGTGTGCGTCTGATATATATATATATATATATATATATATATATATATATATATATATATATATATATATAACATAATATATATATATGATATGTATAACATAACATATATAATATTATATATATGGTTGGCAACCAGTTGGTGCTAGTACAAAGAGGCTAATAGGCGAAGCAGGCCCCCAGAACTACTCCACCCGCAGAACAGCAACCAATGTCAGGTTAAATGACCTGTCTATTGTTATCCTTGGAACTATCGTTGACCATCGAAACGGTTCTTCCGCCAGTTCTAGATACTCATGTTACTGCTGCCCAGCATGTATATATATACATATATATATTATATATATCATATTTATTATATGTATATCATCATGTATATATATATATACTGTATATATATTATATGCATAACATTTATCGTATCATATGTATATTATACATATACATATATTATATTCTATATATATCATTATATGTACATAATATATATAATACATATATTTTATTATATATATACATATATATAAAGCGCGCGCGCCATATATATATATATATATATATATATATATATATATATATATGGTGTACATATATACCATATATATATATATATATATTTATATTATATGAATATTATATATATATATATGGTGTACATATATGTGTGTATATATATGTGTATATATATATATATATATATATATATATATGGTGTACATATATGTGTGTATGTATATATACATACACATACACATATATATGTGTATATATATATGTGTATATATACATATATATATTTATATATACATATATACATATACATATATATATACATATATATTTATGTGTATTATATATTTATACATATATGTACACCATATATATATGTGTGTGTGTGTGTGTGGTGTACGTATATATATACACATACACTTATGTGTGTGTCTATGTATATAAATGTATATATATAAATAAATATATGTATATATATACATATATATATACAGGCGTTCCAAGAATTCTATACGTATGCCCTTTTTGGTAATTTCAGATTTTTTTCTTTTCTCATTCTTTGCCAAGTTACCTCCGTTATTTCACATAACTGATTTTAAATTGATAATAATAATAAAAAAGATTGTTATAATAGCAGTGTTAGAAATATGTTAACAATAATAACAATGATAATGATAATGATAGTGATAATAGTAATAATGATAATGATAATAACAATGATAATGATAATGATAGTGATAATAAAGTTAGTAATAATGATAATGATAATAAAGTTAGTAATAACAATAATGATGATAATAACAAGAATGACAGTGAAGATGATACTGATAATGATAACCACAATAATAATAACAATTATAGTAATAAGAATTGTGGGAACGTAGTTTGACAGGGTTGGAAAGTTTCAGAATGCAGATAAACATCCTTTTGTTTTTCCAAATGTTTATATGCTGATTACTGAAATTAAAAAGAAATAACATATAAGAAAACTTAAAAATTAATTAATTACGCTTACATCAAAGAATAAACATATAGTTACATAAAAATATTGTACATGTTCATAACTAATAAATATATCACACTTAATATAAACAATTTTAGTATTACAACAATATCAAATCAATGGTAATTATTTCAACTCACCGAAAATTTTGATTTCCGAACCCTCCTACTGGTTCCTCGTTTCGTGAGTCTTATACTCATTAAATGGCTAGCGAACCTTATGTTCGCTGCCTGAACAATGAGAAGCCTTATGCTTCTACAGTAAAACGTAACATTCGACAAAATGAGTCTTATATTCATTCATAAACAGCGAGCCTTACGCTCTCTGTTCCGAACGTCTTCCTTCATGGAGCCTGTCTCCGCGTCTGACCTCCTACGTGTCACGTCCCCGTCTTCCGCGTCTGACCTACGTGTCACGTCCACGTCTCCCCTCCACGTAACGTGTCTACGTTTCCCTCGGAGGAATACGAGTTTAAAATATTTTCCTTGACATAATATTAATTGTGACTAAAATAACATTAAATGAATGTATAATTATTTTAGTATCATTGTCTATCTTTGTTCGGTGAATTACGGTTACAAGTACTGAGACAAGTAAATAGTAAATGTGTAATGATTTTAGTTGTGTTCCATAAAAACCCTTTTAGAATCAGATATAATAATTATTAACATTATTTTATGATAATACTTGATTTATTGCGCATTGTACTTTGTTGGTCTAATCAAGCACAAGTTGATTTGCTTAAATAAAAGTGCGCTCTGGCTCCCTTCTGTGACCATGAACTGTTATGGAAAATGGGATGTTATGATTTCGAGGGATAACTCGAGTAGTTTTCGTAAGCTCTCTGGAGTCTTTTCGTACATAAACCGATATATAAATATATCTGGTCATTACAAGAATAATAATCCCAATGAATTACGTCAAGTCAGCACCATTTCACAAAAATTGTTTTAGAGTAAATATCAACTGTTCATCTAAAATTTATTGGTTACATGAAAACATTCTTAATGATAACATCAAACAGAAGCATCACAGAAGCCTATAAATTGATTATCTGTCCAAGAAGCCTATTATGAAAAGTAACACCATGAAATCAAAGGTTATAAATTCCGCCTGTATGAAATAACATAAAATTCAAGCACGCATTAAGGATGTTAAAAAAATCCTGCAAGAATTACATACAGCGATTAAGGGATTATCCCATGAGGTCAAATTTTCGTGTACTTTCCACAATCTACAAACAGCAATTTCATTTAACAAATCTCGACTCTGGATCTTCATTGTCCACCTAAACTAGAATGGGAAGCAAGAATGGAGCTGGCCTCGTTCCCTTTGCCTACGCCTGGGCAGATGGGTGATAATCACTAACTTCCATGTTATTACCCTTTTATCCGTGTGCTTCGACTTGTGATATTATGGTTAACTGAATTTTGATAGAACACCATATTTCTGCCTTTTTTACGTTTGTATAGGCTAGAGTAAATGACATTTTCGTGGACACACAATAATCTGTACACATTTCGAGAAAGTATATGACAAACCTGTAGAATGTTTTACAAGTACACGATAATTTGCTCTCGTGTCATATGGCCTTTCCATGTGCTCTGAGTGAAGGATTCTTCATGAACGAGATGCAAATAAAACACGAGAAAAATACAAATATTACAGTAAATTTGTTTACTATATTGCTTCAACAAGGCTAGAAAAAGCAATATAGTGAAAAGGTCTTCCGTATATTCGCGTGTTTTTTTATATATTCCTACGTTGTTTTATGAACTACAGAGGCACTGAGCCACAACCAGCAACAGGCAAACAAGTACAAAAGTTACTAGAGGGTGAGTAGGAGCAGGTATCACACCTACAAGGTGGTAAGATTATGTTCGGGTACACTGTCCTTATCACAGTCTTTTCAATGTACACCGGGCGTGTGACAGTTCCCCGTGGTGGGCAGCTATAGCCGGAGTAAGCAGAGCGTTTGACAACGTTGCCCTCAATCCTTGGCCACAAAGATACATCGGTGACACCCAGCACTGGTTCTAAGGATTGCACTTCTCTCTTAGCCTGAACTTTGGAGTGTGATCCCAGTGCCTCTCTAAAGGCAGTTGGGGCACTGTTGACGTGTCCGACGAAGGAAGGTTCCAAGGAATGCGGAGTGCCATTGGTTACGGCGCCAGTTGCCACCCACACCAGAGCCACTATCAGGTAGCGCGATGTCATTTTCACCAAGACGGTCAACTCGAATGGAACCTGAAACATGTGATAGATTATGAATTATAAATCTACGTATGAGTACAAATATGCACATGTAAATAAATATATAGATCGGTAGACAGTCGGCATAAAAGCATAATTGTGTGCAAGCCATTAGCTCCCAAAATGACGGCCCTCTCCCCGAAGCTAAGCGGTGGCCCATGGGACGAGCTGGTCAGAACGCCTTCCGTCGCCATACCTTGAACAACTAGCGAGTCCTTGGCCTCCTGGACTGTGCTCGGCCTCACTACCACTCAAATACCGTCTACATCACCTTCTGAATATATCACAGCGTGTTATAATCTTTTGCCGTTAAATAGTTAAGCTATACAACTCTATTATTGTTACATGGAGTCCATAAAAACAAATAGAGCTCTTACATATATATATATACTTATATATGTATATATATATTTATATATATGTATATATATGCTTAATTATATATATATATATATTTATATTTATACATACATATGTTTTTATATATATATATATATATATATATATTCATATTTATATATCTGTATATACATATATATCTATAAATCTATATCTATCTATCTATCTATATATATATATATATTTATGTTTGTGTGTGTGTGTGTGTGTGTGTGTGTGTGTGAATAGGAAAACCGCCACAATAACAAAAAAAAGAATTAAATCGTAACGTTTTAAACCCGTCAAGAGTTCCTCGTCAAACGGATAAAAAACCGGAATGGATCCCTCCATTTCGGTCATTTATCCGTCTCATGAGGGACTCTTGGCGAGTTCCTCTCTTTACGATTTAATTCCATTCAATTTAATTCCATATATATATACATATATACATATATATGCGTGTGTGTAATATATGATATATATACATATATAACATATACATATATATATATTTATATATATATATATATATATATATGTGTGTGTGTGTGTGTCATATATATACATAAATACATATATATACATACATATATATGTATACATATATGTATATATATGTATGTATATGTTGTGGCCCCTATTCAACATTTTAGTAAATGTTCTTCAGTATGAAGACTTATTATGTTCGATTAATAATTGTTTAAATGTTCTTATTAATTATTATGTAACTTTAAACAATCAATGACTTCAAAGTGACAATAATAATACTATTAATTGTTGCAGCTGAAGGTCCGAGATAAATCTTTGTAAAAAGTCAGTATATCTATTAAATGAATATTATAAATACAATATAATAAAGTTACAACACCAAAGTTTATGTGAAAAAGAAACAGAGAAGATAGTGTTTGGGTTCTTGACTCTTTACATATAACTAGACAGTTATGACTCAATGTTCTATAATTATCATGAAACTCGATGAAAACCAAATCAACAATATTCAAAACTACGTCATATCTTAATGAATCAAATATGAAACAAAATAGCGATCATTATAAAAGCCTACCAAAAAACATTTAAAACAAGAGTGAAAGAATATCTACTGAAATATCAATGACATCAGGCGTTTGAACATCAAGTCAAGCACGAAATTTCAGTCCTCTGTGATATTAATGTTCTCTCTAATCTTGTTAAATAAGCATTGTATAATATTTATGTATATAACATCCTATTACATAATGTAAACATCATATGTATAAATAGGATACCCACTGTAATTAATGGAATAAAGTGTTTTGAATTTGAATTTGGATTGATAGACAAAAAAATCAATCTTGCTCTGCGTCTGAAAACCACAGGACTCGTCACTGCCTACACACTTAAACTAACCTATCTATTCTCATTAACCATTAAAAAAGATATATCTAACATAATATTGATATATGACCTTGAAGTCTAGCACATTTATTTCTTTTAACCATTAACCCTTAGCACAATATTGCCACAACATTAGTTCAATTTGATAATCAAGTTGTTTCATTACATGTTCATAAAAAAAAAAATAGTTTTCTTCCTAATCTTATGTTACAGAATAGCACTCCCATGTTACTGTCTTCCATTTTTAATTCCTGCCACTATGTTCCAGCACGATGCTACACCAAAATACTTCAAACGGACTTACCGAGATGAACATGGCAACCGGACGCTACTCCGAGACCTAATTCTCCTTTTATTTTCGATATGAAAATAAAATGGTTATCACTAAATCATTCCTTATAGTTGGAAAGATAGCCGCATCAGGATTTTTCTATGGCCCAGCCCATTTTTAACGCTGCACATATCACTTCTAAATTGTTCTAACTGCCACCCGAGTTAATTTCTTGTTCCCAGAGTGATACAATATGATCTATATTGCGGTCGATTAGAACTGCTTGCTGTTTCGCACTCGTGCTTTCCTTTTTGCCTCTGCGGGTTCATCACTAGGTGGTACCCTCTGTCACACGATGATTTCGCTACTTTGGGCCATAGGGCGCTTCTTTTTTTTCTTTCTTTCTTTCTTTTTTCATGTGTGTCTTGTTCTGGTGACCATGTTTTTATGCAAGGAATCCTCCTCGAATCCTTGCGATGTTGATCTATTTGGGGCGTCTCGTCTCAGCTTGTGTTTCGCTTGGTCATAAGGCATCCGCTTCGCTATTTATATACACGTCGTAGACACTCGAAGGCTTAGTCATATATATATATATATATATATATATATATATATATGTATATATATATATGATATATGAATATGTTTATATATGTACACACTTGTATATATGTATGTATATATATATATGAATATGTATATATATATATATGTATGAATGTATGTATGTAAAATGTATGTATGTAAAAGTGTGTGTGCATGTGTGTGCACGCTATGAAATAACAGATATTT
>NC_061843.1:6084055-6086555 GCF_019202785.1 Penaeus chinensis | reverse complement strand
CACACGCACACATACACACACGCACACACAGGCACATATACACACACACGCACACACAGGCACATATACACACAAACGCACACACACACACACGCACATACACACACACATACACACGCACATATATATGTATATATATGTGTGTGTGTATATATATATGTATACATGTGTGTGTGTGTGTGTGTGTGTACATGTATATGTATGTATGCATATATATATATGTATATATATGTGTGTGTGCGTATGGGTGTATACATATATATGTGCATATATGTATGTATCGATGTATACATGTATATATATATATATATATATATATATATATATATATATGGGTGTGTGTGTGTGTGTGTATACATATATATAAACACACGCACACATATATATGTGTGTGTGTGTATCTATATATATGATATATAAATATAAACATACATATATACATATATATAGATATATATGATAACTGCTGCGATGGTCAAGTGGTAAGAGCGCTGTAATCTGACTGCTGGCTCGAGACCGAGAAAACGACATATCGCCTTGAGAAGACAAACGCAGGTGTCGTAGGGGAAGTCACCGCAATCTAATCAGGCAAGGTGACACTGTCATATAACCTCTCAATAGTGAATTAAGAGAGGCCTATGTCCGGCAGTGGAATGAATGGCTGTTAGAAATATATATATATATATATATATATATATATATACATATAAACATATACATATATTCATATATGCATATACATATATATATATATGTATATATGTGTGTGTGTCTATTTATATATATACATATATATATACAAGTATGTGAATAATGTACGTATATATACCTATAATTACATATGAATATATAGAAATATGTTTGTGAGTGTGTGTTTGTGTGTGTGTGTGTGTGTAAGTATATACAAACATACATATGTGTGTTTGTATGTATATGTATATATATATATATATATATTTATATATGTATGAATATAGATGTATGTATATGTATATACATATATATGTATATATGTATTTACACACACAAACATATTTATATATATTCATATGTAAATACATATATATATGTATATATATATGTATGTATATATGTACATATATATTCATATACATACATTTATATAGATATATATGTTTATATATAATATGTGTACTTATATACATGTATATACGTATATGTATATATATAAATATAGATAAACATATATATGTGTATATACACATATATGTACATATATACGTATAAGTGTGTATATATATAAATATGGCTGCCGCGATGGTCCAGTGGTTAGAGCACTGGACTCCGACCCTTGTGGTCCCGAGTTCAATTCCCTGCCGCGGCAGCCATAAAAATGTCTGCGCTCTGATTGCTGGCTCGAGCCCGAAAAAACGACATATCGCCTTGAGAAGTCAAACGCAGGTGTCGGAGGGGAAGTCGCCGCTATGACACGAGTGTTAGCGCGCCAAACCGCGGTTGGTTATTAGGAAGGGCATCCAATCAGTCAAGGGTGGCACTGCTATATAACCTCTCAATAGTGAATTGAGAGAGGCCTATGCCCTGCAGTAAAATGAATGGCTGTTAAAAAATATATATATATGTGTGTGTGTGTGTGTGTGTGTGTGTGTTTTGTGTGTGCATGTGTGTGTGTGTGTGTGTAAACCTATATTTACATATGAATATAAAGAAATATGTGAGTGATATATATATATATATATATATATATATATGCATATATATATGTATGTGTGTGTGTATGTGTCTGTGTATATATACGTGAGTCTGTATGTGTGTGCGTATATGTATGCACACACACACACACACATATATATGTGCGTGTGTGTGTGTGTGCATGTGCATGTTTATATGTACATATATTATATATATATATATATATATATATATATATACATACATATATATATATATATATATGTATGCATATATATATGTATGTGTGTGTGTGTGTGTCTGTGTATATATACGTGAGTCTGTGTGTGTGTGTGTATATGTATGCACACACACACACACACATATATATGTGTGTGTGTGTGTGTGTGCATGTGCATGTTTATATGTACAGATATTATATATATATATATATATATATATATATATATATATATGTGTGTGTGTGTGTGTGTGTGTGTGTGTGTGTGTGTGTGCATGTATATATACATATATATAGGTATATATATATGTGTGTGTGTGTACTTGTATGTGTGTATATATATGTATATATATGTATACATCTATACATACATAAATGTACATATACATATATATATATATATATGTCTGTGTGTGTGTGTATATGTATGTATATATACATATATATGTATATATACATATGTATGTATATATACATATGTATGTATATATATACATATATATATATATATGTCTGTGTGTGTGTGTATATTAATGTATATATATGTATATATATGTGTGTGTATACATATGTATGTGTACATATGTATGTATCATAAATATATATGTG
>NC_061843.1:6041555-6059055 GCF_019202785.1 Penaeus chinensis | reverse complement strand
CAAATGCATCGTTGAGGAGACAAGATCCCCATCTCTATCGACAATCTTGATTTGGTAGTCCCGATGGCAGGGCATGAAGTATATCAGGGAAATCATGGGGTAAAACACGACCCCCGCGGTTGTTAAGCGAAACGTCCCAACCCAACATCCAACCTCACCTGACACCGTGGTTTATATTCCCTAGCCAGGGGGCTCTGCTTCCTGGACCCCTGTGGTAATATATACGTCCCCCCTAGACCCCCGTGGTAGTATAGGCCTTCAGAATTCCCCCTCGCAGTGTAAACAAGATGAGTGATTTAGCCAAAATTGGGGGATCTTGGGAAGCATTGGCACACATATTGCCATAGAGGAACTTTGTCTTGGTTTGTATTGTTCTATCATTTCATGTAGGTTTTATTACCCAACTCTGCCACTACCTTATACTACATATTGTCCAATTGATGAATTGTATGAATAAGGTCATAAATAGTATAATTACTATTAATTAATAAAAAGTATTGATAGGCATTAAAAGTAGGTAAGTCTGCCTTAGATAAATTTGCATTAAATTCAATAGTGCAATAAATTCAAATGATAATTATAATAAATGCAATAAATTCAAATGGCCTAAGTAAGCCTAGAGACATGAAATTAAAACCCAAATAACTAATTAACTGTAAAATTATTGACATGTAATATTAAGCAGAGTGATAGGAATTAAAAAGAAGAAATAACAGTTAGTCAAAAATTAGAATCAAACATAATGACTGGAAAAAAGACAAGGGCTTATTCAATGTCAGTGGATCTATGACTTTTCATGGAAGAGACAGCTCGGGCACCCATCAACCCTCCCCTCGGGCAGTGCGTGAGAGGCGTGCCCAGTCACGGCAATTTAGACTGTTGAATGAATTTTGGGTATTTGTTACTGAGAGCGACACACCCTCCAGAGACGAAGTCCAAAAACCAGGGTATCATGCGAAGCCAAAATCCAAACCTACTCTTTCCTACCTTCTATTTATTCCATAGATTGGGGGGCAACCTCCCCCCCTGTACCCCCCTTTGTTAACACTTTGTGCCTACTTAAAGGAAACACGAGATTAAGACCTCTGGCTGTGTGAGGGTGTTGCCGCTATTTTCGTCATTTCTTGGGAAATATGAGGCCGCTGCAGGTGTACTTATATATCTTTTTACTCTATTTACTATGTTGTATAAGATGGCAGTGTCCGTTTTTCTCTATTTCTGTGTGTTGCCCTTGGTAACATTAACCAAATTTTGTGACGTGGAGTTGGGGACTGTAAAGAAATACTGTGTGTGCCAAATATACCAACATGATAGTGAGAACCACTAATCTTTTATTGTATATTTTATATAAAAAAAAAAAAAAAATTCCAATGAATATTTCAGTCTAGACCAAAATGATTGACTTTTTATTTGACTATACATTACGATAATGCCTTTCAGTGATGGAGCCAAGTACCTGTGCGAACTTCTGGAGCCGCTTCCAAAAGACGAACACGAAGAATGGATCGAAAAAGTTGTGGAGGCCGTTCAAAAGCTACCCATTAATTCCACGATGATATCAAAGGATGCTATTCATAAGGCGGCTCAGGTAAGATATTTTCTTTTTGTTTGTTGTGATAATGTGAAAAGGTAATTGTCTAAAGATTTACAAATGAAGTGATACATGTAAAAAGTGAGTGAATAATAAATCTGTTCACAGAGTTTACTACTACAGGAACTTATGATTTGATTTCTTTTTCAGGATGTTAGTGCATCAGAAAACGATGATATGGAAAACCTTCTTCAAATAATTGACATCTTCAAAGTTCCAAAGTTAATGTACCATATTGAGAGACGAAAATTCATGCTAGCACCCACTGTTGCAAGGAATCTTCATGGGGATGCACCAGATAAGGCAACACTCTTTAGAGACAGGTATTGGTTTACAAATTATGGCACTGTAGATATGTGATTAATGATATATTTTCATTTGAACAGAGATACAAATCAGTAATGTGTATTGAGACTCAGCTAAGTCAAAAGAGGAATACAAAAATGTCACATTCAAGTCAGACTCAACTCATTAAATAATACAATTGATATGATTCATTTTTATTTTTACTCTTATAATGAGGAGTCTACTCTAACTCTAGAAGTCAGGAAGATTTTTATTCCTTTTAGATTTAGCTGTTTAAGTAAATAGACATCTGATAATGAATGACTGGGATGGTATTAAACACAATTATATTGAGGAAATATGTTAATGAATGTGCTTCATATTTGCAATGAGTAAAGATTGACTCATTTCCCCTGTTTACCTCCTTTTCTATTTTATTTATTGTTAAAACCTAAATCCTAATAAGTTATATAGTAGTATATATAGTTTTCCTTTCTGTTAATTAATTCCCCATTCCTGATAGAATTTATATTAGTTTGTCTTTAGAGAAGCAAACATTCAAGCATTCTTGATTTCAATGAATGATTAGGTACACCATGGTATATCAACGTACATGCAACCATGAGCTTTTTCGCCGTACTTCAGTGGGTGCCAATGAGGATAAGAGATTTGGTCTGATGAAGGTAGAGTATTGGAAAAGTAAAATTATAAGTGGTGAATTATTGTTAATTCTGATTGATATATGAACTATAATTTTTATAACTATTATTTAAACTATTGAACATACTCTTTCCAGTTTCAAGAAATGTAAAGGTACCAGGACTCCCATGACATTATATCTTTCATTTAATGATACTAGGTTGAGTTCCTGTTAGGATCAAGCAGTCGGCAGGATGATGTAGTGGTATTAGGCCTGTTAACTCAGTTAGTGGAGGGCCAGCATCATTTGGAGGATGACACAGGAGCTGTGACTCTTAACCTGACTAACTCCAAGTTTCACACGGGTATGTTCTGTGTAAACTCGTCACAGGCTAGTCAGGCTTCACATTAAAGTATATTGCCAGCATTACTGTGCTTGCTTTAATGAAATGTTTGAACTGCCCTGTCCTATTCCTTGTCATTATATCACCTCAGAAAATACGTATTGTTTTCTCCCGCAAGAGAGTACTTATAGTTATTATTATTCCTAGGTTTGTTTACTCAAAACTGTTTTGTCCTGGTGGAGGGTTGGTATGAAGATGGTGTACTACAAGCCAATGCTGTGGGCCTCCCTCCTCCTGAAACACCAAACTCAACAAGGTGAGTTATTGTAAAATTATGTTATGGCTTACAGTAAAAATGTAAACCTTTTTATGTTTAGTGTACTGTAAAAAGAGAACACAATTTTTTCCTGACATAGTCATATATTAGTATCATGGTGTTTATTAATTGCAATACAAAATATGCATTTTTACCATGAGGATTGATAATTAAAACTAATCTATAAACATTTATGACATAAATGAGAATGAATAACTTCATTAAGCAAGAGATAAAACTGATGCATTTCAAATCATCTGATGAAGATTTAAATCAAAGCCTGTTAGTTACATCTCATGCTTTGTAATGTTATTCTCATTTATGCCTTTTCTACATTTTTTTCAGTAACCATATTCATCATTTTTGTTGACTAAGCAGTGTCTTTTGTTACCTATAGAGCACTTTTGGGGAATGTGAACTACTTTGGAGGCCAAGGAAATGTTTGCGCAAAAAATGTTCTCAAGCTACAGCAAGCAGAACAGGAGAACCAAGAGGCTATGTTTGTGGTGCTGTCAGATCTTTGGTTGGATAAGATAAAGGTGTGTGTCTTTTTTATAAGAATACACGCTGCTTACTAGTTATTTTATGCAGTTTTTCAAACTCATTTTATTATGACCCAGTTTGATTTCATGATCCCAGATTATGACCCAATTAATTACCCTATCCTCATCCTGTTCAGGCCTGCCTGATTGCCCCCTTCCTTTCTCTCTCTCTCTCTCTCTCTCTCTCTCTCTCGCTCTCGCTCTCGCTCTCGCTCTCTCTCTCGCTCTCTCTCTCGCTCTCTCTCTCGCTCTCTCTCTCGCTCTCTCTCTCGCTCTCTCTCTCGCTCTCTTTCTCTCTCTCTCTCTCTCTCTCTCTCTCTCTCTCTCTCTCTCTCTCTCTCTCTCTCTCTCTCTCTCTCTCTCTCTCTCTCTCTCTCTCTCTCTCTCTCTCTCTCTCTCTCTCTCTCTCTCTCTCTCTCTCTCCTCCTTCCTCCCTTCCTCCCTCCCTCCCTCCCTCCCTCCCTCCCTCTCTCTCTCTCTCTCTCTCTCTCTCTCTCTCTCTCTCTCTCTCTCTCTCTCTCTCTCTCTCTCACTCTCCCTCTCCCTCTCTCCCTCTCTCCCTCCCTCCCTCCCTCCCTCCCTCCCTCCCTCCCTCCCTCCCTCCCTCCCTCCCTTCCTCCCTCCCTTCCTCCCTCTCTTGCTCCCTCTCTTGCTCCCTCTCTTCCTCCCTCCCTCCCTCCCTCCCTCCCTCCCTCCCTCCCTCCCTCCCTCCCTCCCTCCTCCCTTCCTCCCTCCCTCCCTCCCTTCCTCCCTCTCTTGCTCCCTCCCTCCCTCCCTCCCTCCCTCCCTTCCTCCCTCTCTTGCTCCCTCCCTCCCTCCCTCCCTCCCTCCCTCCCTCCCTCCCTTTCTTCCCCTGTCCCTCCCTCCCATGGAATAAACACTGCACCAGCTTTGTGTTGCTCCAGAAAGGTTTTCTCTTAGAATGAGCAAGTGGGACAGGACATGTCACATCCTTTCTTGCTCTCTTTTGTTAATTTGTTGTATATATATATATATATATATATATATATATATATATATATATATATATATATATATATTTTATATATTAGAACTACTTTTATATTAGTCATATTGTTGTATTTCATCATATTGATAGATTTATATTACCCATATGACAGGCTTTATAAATGTTGTGATAGATTGAAATTGTAGCATTTTGTCCATAAGACCTCATAATAGAAGTAATTTAGTTTTATGGGAGAGCAAAAAATAATCATGACCAACAAAAAGAAAATGAAGTAAAGAGGGAATATGAAGTTGACTTGTGTTTACAGCTGTGAGTGCCACTGTTCTAAGCAGCTTTACTGGCACAAACAAACCCAGAATTAATTATATTAATTTTGGTTGTAATTGTTTCATTTTCTATTTTCTTAACTTTTTTTTTCTTTTTTATCCAAATTAGGTAATGGAAAAGTTGAGAACACTTTTCACTGGCTATGCACAGTTTCCACCAACAGCATTTATATTTTGTGGTAATTTCTTATCAGCTTGCCATGGATCTCAGCAGGTTAGTGAATATTTTCTGTGTGTATGATATATACATCATCATTTGTGGCACTTGGTATCAGGATGCCTACACACCTGTACACCCATACCACCCCCCCCACATACACACATATGCACACACACATGCAATCATGCAGGCTGGTATTTAACTTGCAACCCCCACTCCCAAACAGACACTTACAAAACAGTAAATTGATAAATAAATTTAGATATAATATTAATGATGAATTCTGTCTTTATGTCCAAAAGTTAACTACAAAGCATCGGCAAGTGTAGTTTAGAAGCCTGGCTCATTTATTGATATGTATGAAATATCCCACTTTCCTCTATGAGTGTTAGATTATCCCTCTACCCTAAGATATCCTAATGCTTTTCTTGCCAATGTTATCTTATGAAACCTTTCAGGCTACAGATGTTCGTCAAGCACTGTCTGCATTGGGTGACCTTATTGCTGAATTCCCAGATCTGCAGACCAATTCCAAGTTTATATTTGTGCCTGGGCCGAGTGACCCTGGCCCAAGTAACATATTCCCAAGGTATCTTAGAATAAAATTACTCCGGTTAATGCATCCAGCTTTCAATATGTTGATAATTTTACTAAACGTCCTTGTGGTGAGATTATGCTGTAACTTATTGGTAAAAAGATTAGAATAGGTAATATATATTTTTAATATTTTTTGCTGTTAAAACTTCAGCATCAGGCAAAAGAAAAAATACAGTATGCAGTGCTGTAGGCACTGCATACTGTATTTCAATTTTGTGACACTCATTTATATGTTAGTTGTAGAAAAATCTGGGCTTTATTTTCACCTAATGGTGTGAATATATAATTTTTTATATGGTTATATGGCATAATTTGGTATTCATTTTGCAGTTATTAATTGGCTTAAATAAATAGGTGAACATTATTAATTATATTTATTGTACCTTTGTTTCCAGACCTCCCTTACCTAACTATGTAACAGATGGAATCAGACGGAAAGTGTCAAATGCAGAATTTGTGAGCAACCCATGCCGTCTCCTATACTGCACACAAGAGATTGTTATCTTCCGAGAGAACATTGTAGCTAAAATGTGCCGCAACTGTGTTTATTTTCCAAATAACTCAGATGATATTCCTGCTCATGTAAGTCATACTATTTTTTTAAGTTATTAACTACACTGAACATGTCACAGACGAGGGAACAAAATTTAACAAAGATATATTACTTCATGTTGAATTACTAAAGAGATATCACTGTTTATCTGCTTTTGCAAGAGTTTCTGCTATTTGGATTTTTAAGAATGTATAAGAAGAAAAATATAGATTATGTTAGTCTGCAATTCCATTAATGTTTCATGAATTTTCAAGTGATTTATATATAATTGTTATAATCAGGTGAAACAGACTGAAATATTTGTATCTGTTTCCCTACATGGATAAATTGTCAATTGTATATTATCAGTAAAATACAATCAATTGCCATTAACTTTTTCTTTATTCTTTGTCTCTTTCTAGTTTGCAAAGACTATGGTCTGCCAAGCTCATCTTGCCCCGTTGCCTCTTCATGTCGTGCCTGTATACTGGGGGCTAGACCACTGCCTTGCATTGCATCCCACTCCAGACCTCATTATTACAGCTGATAAGGGAGATGCCTTCACTACAGTACAAAATCAGTGCATTGTTATGAATCCAGTTAGTATTATTTTATTGCATAGTACATATAGAAAGGTTTGTGCAAATTTAAATAGAACATTTTAATTGAATCAAGTTCTTTGACTTTATTTAAATTATGTTTTAACATTTCATCCCACTGTTTCATAATTGCAATAGTTTATCAACTTCAGATTTACAGATTTTAGTAAAAAGTACTGCCATTGCTATGCAATCTTTACATCATTGTTTATTTTTCTATTGCAGGGTTCATTTTCAAAGACAGACTTCTCCTTCAAGGTATACATGCCTGCTTCCAGACAAGTGGAGGACAGCCAAATTGGAGATGAGGATATGTAGGAAATCCTTTTCCTAATTTTAAGAAAAGTTTATATCACTAATTGTAGAAGAAATTGTATATTTAAATAAATACTGGAAAAAAAAAACTATCTTAAAGAATCCTTTTTTTTTTTTTTTTTTTTTTTTTTTTTTTTTTTTTTTTGTGTGTGTGTGTGTGTGTGTGTGTGTGTGTGTGTGTGTGTGTGTGTGTGTGTGTGTGTGTGTGTGTGTGTGTGTGTGTGTGTGTGTGCGCGACTAAAAGCTGGGCATATATGGCTCATAGAATGAATATAAATGGAGGTAAGTACATACACAGCAATGGGAGCAAAAATGATTAAATGCTTTACTGTCAGTTGCAAGAGAAACACCAAAACAGATTTGAGTCAGAGTAAGTGGATAAAGAAGAAATAAACACAAAGAAACAAATATATCTACCCTACATTAACTTTCCATAGTCTTCTATGACTTCTAGAAGTGACCAAAATAAGAAGTACAGAGTAAGGTGCGAGACTGAGTTATAAGAAAAAAATATATAAACTGACCAAATCTCACAATATGTTTTGAATTCAAGAATACTACAAATAGATAGAACCACAGTGAAGAGAAATGTATAAGGATTCAAGAACCTTTCTTGTGCTTTGCATGGCTGAGCTGTTCTTTGTGATTTTCGTTGATTGACAAGTTTTGATGAGCTTTTCAACATTTAAACATTAAGTTCACAGTTCACAGACAGAGAAAATGGAGTTAAAGAAGGGAAGCTTTCTTTTCCTCAATCCCTGTACCATAGTATGTGACTATACAGAGGTAATTTTGGTATCCTACTTGTATGTGCATAACAAAACTACTATTGGTCATATTTAGAAAAGATATGAATGAGAATGAATATTTTCATAATACAAGAGATATGTTTAAAACATTAAATACATCTTTTGTATTGTGAAGATATTCATTCTCAATGATACCTTTTCTACATTTGTCTACATAAATACGGTTCATACTATTGGTTGATTAACTATCTATTTTATTTATTTATTTTGCCCAACACTAGATGATTATACCACGTTATAACCATAATTAAAGCATTTAATTCTGACCATGCTTGTAGATATTGTTGAGAATATACGGCAAATATTTTTGTAATTGATTTGCTTGTAGATGAACCTTATATAATGGTTTATAAAGGTAATTTGAAAAAAAAAAATGCATATCAGTATCTGATGGTACAGATTTATATATGCCTTTGCCTTGTGGAGCTTGTGGTGTCACACTTAAATTTGCATGACGAAACTACCTTGTGGGTTTTACGTCCCACCTCTGATTATAAATGAAATTTGACGATTCATACAAGAAATGTGATAGGAAAAAAATACAATGCAAACCAGAATAACTGGTGGGGGAAGGGGAAATAATCAGATAGATTATAGTTACCCATCGAAATCTATAAAAGAAAACGAGGTAGTATTAAGGGGTAACTATAACATTGATAAATTCCGTTAGAGAACTGATTTTTTTAAAGAAATATTTTCTGTAATAAGAACGAAACCTCCACTAAATACAGCGGTAATTTGATCTTGAGCTCCTTACCGAGGGTCCCCATTCTTGCACCTCTTGCACTGAGACAAAGGCAGGAGAAGGTTGCTATAAAGACATCTTGCAAGATGCTGACCGACTTATCTAGTATCAACTTTTATGACTCACACCCAAGATACTGTATCTATTTGATGAAAGAGAATCTCGCGGGACAGGATATATAACTATTTTATCATGTCTGTTTCTTCAGGAATATCATATGACCGAACCACATGACCTTTACAGGACAGGGTATATAACTATTTCACTGATTTACTTTTACAAGGAATATAACAAGACAGCCCATTATGTGAACCCCATCACTCTTGATTCCAGCTAAATTACACGTCAAAAATCCCGCAGGCTAGTTTCTCATGGGTACATGAGTCCACCACCAAATAGAGTCATATATATATGCGATTATATGATTACTCCCACATGCTAATAGAAATAGGTATAATCAGGGAATGTACTGATGCTGTGGTTCAGCGGGTGAAGGGGAGGGACACCCTTTTAGGATTTTAACTTTGGTACCGTAAGTTGAATAATTTATGAAGGAATTGTAACCATATGTGAAACGTTTCAGTCATATGAGACATCGTGAAACCCTTGCAATATTGATGTCCCAGGTAATCTATACATTTTTTTTTTTTTTTTTTTATTGTGGTAGTTTATCTATCTCCTTCCTTTGACTACTGATCCACGGTTTAACCTTTCCAATCTACTCGACAAAGATATTCTCCTTGACTGTCGTACTTTTAAATGAAATGGCAGTTTGAGAAAAAAGTGGTAACACATTTAAAATCAAGCTCAAGAATACCCATTTTTTTTAAATTTCACTAATGTGGAGTTGCATATATACTCAGCTCATATATTCTAATGGTAAGCATTCAAGGAACCGCAAGATCCGAAAAAAACAAAAAAATGGTTGGGACAAAGAATAAGTCTAAATATTTTCTTGGACTCTGGGTTGGGAAATTCTTTCAAGATATCTCTCGTAGATATATCAGACCCTCTGTCTACGCCCCTTGTAATGTATTCATTTCACCCTATGTAGGATATTTTGATGAGATTTTAAAATATATATTTATTTGCGCATTAATGAAAACTGAAAAAATACCGGTTGTGATATATAACCCTTGTTAATATTATGTCTCTGCATTTATTATATTTCGCTATTACAGGAAATTGACCAACTACAACTTGTGAATAGTAACTAACATTGTTTTACCCCCACCTGTTATCAAGTATATGTTTTATTCATTCGAAAAAAAATTCAAAGAATACTACGGACGTATACAATATTTAGGTCTTTTTATGCCATTATACTTTAAAAAAAACTCTGAAACAAACTTTATATGATATCATAAAGAAAAATAGAAAAACACATATTATCATAAAGTCGAAATAGAATTAGAGAAAAAAAAAGTTTTGTACCTGTATCCCCACTCAAGGCTCAATAGTAAACACGTTGAGGGCAACACGTGTGACCCGCAGCCGATATTTTCCATATTTTGTATTTAACGCTGCAATTACACAGAATTCACCACAATGCAACAGAGTGACGATGTGAGTTTCTGTTTCTGCTTATTTCTATGGTATAATATTGTTTCAGAGTTATTGTTTTCATATAGAAGTTATAAGTAAAATTTCAGCTTCGTAGATAAGTGGAACCAAGTTAGTACAATTAAGTATATTGTTTCCCGTAAAAAGTGCATGTTATGTGGGGAATCAGATACGATTGTTTGTTGAGATTATGCAATTGTTAAGTTTGAAGCACATTTTGTAGAATGCGAAATATATAATTGTTATAATTCTGTTTTGTTCTGGAGAGTGAATTTCCCTATATAGCACGAGGTAAAATTTGCATGAAATGGACGAAACAACAGAAATAAGATACTTTTCATCTATAAGAATAAGGAAATTGTGCAAGTTGATCATAAGACATAATGACGCTATCCTCACAAAAAGGGAGAAACTACGCTCACTGATACATTAAATAATCTGCACGGGCCAAGAATAGTGTCAGAAATTAAGAAAATTAGTTGCGATAAATATTTCATAGAGGATGAGTCCATTGTGAATGGGTGTGGTCCAGGGTTTTAGCCTCCAACAAGGAAATACAGCAATAGGGTAGGGGTAGGAGATGTAGTACCTGTACAGGGAAGGTTTTTGGTTCATACTATGATGTTTGTGAATTCCCTGGATTGGCTGGTGTAATAGGGACTTTGCCTGAGAGGGTTTAGTCACTTCGTAAACACTTACTAATACTTTCACTTACATCATCTGCGATGGAAAACAACAACAGATCACAAATATTACGGTGAATAATTGAGATTAGGAATAATAATTGCAAGATTGGAGTGTATGAAACTAAAAACTATTGAATTCTGGTTCAGGTGCTACATTTGAGTTTGGGAAATTTTGTAAGAGATGCAACCTTAGTGTTTGGGTATGTGGCTGTAGTTACAAATTTCATTTAGTTTTGTTTGTTAATGTCCATTTATGATTTGATATGATTTAAGAAAATTAAGGTTAAAATATAGAGGATCAATGCTTGCTATATTTTATAATAAATTATATATTTTATATGCCTATAAGTATTTAAATTTTGTATCAGTCAATTTTTTAAATATGCCTATGATAAACATTTAAATTTTATATCACAAACAATTTATTTAAGTTGCTTACAATATTTACAGGATTAGACAATACACTGGCTAAGAAAATATGAAAATTGGTAGGAGTACTGGGGGTAAAATGAGTTAGGAAGCTTTTTATTTCATACAGTGATCTTTGTTATTGTTTGTGTTTTTGGATGATGTTCATATGTGTGAAGGTTTGAATTTGGGAACTGACTCTTTTATGGATGCTTCCCTGTTGTAAACTTTTATCTAAGTGACATATTCCCATTCACTATTGTGTAACTAACATGGTGGAAGTGAAATGTCACTGCATTCACATTTGCATTTGAACTTGGACCTAATTTTTCTAAGCTCTCTAGATATTTACTGTGTGGTCTCAATTACTGTACTGACCCCATATATAACATTATTACAGTATGTTTACTAATTTGTGTATTTACCATGCTATTTTGAAAATGATGATTTCATAACTATCAGTGGCTGATCTTCAATGTTTTACAATTCACATATTCTATAAATAATAATAATAATATTTTAGAATATTTTATGAACAGATATTTATGGCTACAGCTATTTATGATAATCTGCTCAAGTGCAATTTCATGATTTTTGACAGCTGTGCTCTTAGACATTTTTTATTTTAAGTCTTTATTGTGGTGTATTACATATATATTTTTATTCTACCATCTTTCTGTTTCAGCTTGTGTTACAATTTCCCTGCTATACTTCATACCCTCCCCTACTATTGGGACTAACAAATCAAGATATTGGCTGTGTTCAATATTGCACTATTCAAAACTGCTATGTCTATACTGTACACCTTTAAATCTCATGGAATATAGCATTAAAAAAAAAAGTTACTCATACAAAAAAAATGGCTGTTTGTTTTAGTTTTTATTGTCATTTACTTTGGGATTTGCAAATAAAGTTTGGTATTATGATTAACCAAATCAGCTCACAGTAATAAAAGATCATCCAACGTCTTTACACATAGATGGCTCTACAAATGCATAGTCACCAAGGAGTCCGTTTTTAGTCTTACTTATCTCTCCTGTTTACCCATTTCCTTGATTTTTTGAAGGTTTCATTGTATTATTTTATTATCTTTAATATTATTAATATTTTAATAACAATTTAATAACCATAACATCAGTAAGAATAATAGCAATGTCAATATTAACAGTATTAGAAAGAAAAACACATTTTCCCACAAATTCAAGGATTTGGGAAATCAGGTGCGGTTACTAGGGCTGAGCTCATGTGAAGCCATCTGTATGTAACAAAATTCACAAAAAAACTACAGGGGACAGTCCATAAACCTGTAGTCATTGGATTAACATACCTTGTAGTGATGATGTCAAGCAGTCACATTAATCCCCATGCCTTTGATGCTCCGGTAAAGGCTAACATACCCTTTATTTGTTCTGGAAATAATCTTGTCTGGTTTCATACTAGGTGATTAACTGCTAGGGACAAAATTTCATTGTCATTATTTCGCATTCACACCTCTATGGGTGATATTTAACTCTCAAGTCATTGTAGTTATAAAGAGGAAAAATCATTATGAAGTCTCTGCAAAACTGTATAGCTTCAGCATAGAACTGTTTAAGATACCATTGGTATAGATGTTCCGAAAAACTAAATCATCTTTCATGTTTGCAGTATTAGTGCTCCTCTATAATGTGGTTTATTTGGTGCCCTAGTGGCTATGTCACAATGTCAGTAGGTAAAGAATTGCACTGTTAAGAAAGCTGACCATCCTCCCAGTATTAACTGAATGACAAATAAGAAAGTTGCAGAATAGACTACAATTTCTTGCTTTAGTTAAGACAGGATATACATGAATGGAAAAATCATTACAGCTGTGACTGAAACCGAATGCTTTGTAGTGTATGTTGCCATTTTGGAATTAATTATTAATTGTACTGATAACTTTCATTCACATCTGATTATTTTTTCCACCTATATTTACATTCTCAAATATATATACATTCTCATAATTCTCAAATATATGGAACTATCTCATTAGATTTATGAAGGAGTGCAAAGTCAGACTTGTGAGTTTTGTGTGCATTTTTTATTTAGTTATATATAATATTTTCCTTTCTTGATGTTATTCCTTTTTCTTCAGGTGGTGTGGACCATCATCAACAAGTCATTTTGTTCCTTTAAGATTTCGTAAGTAACCCATTTTTGTTGTTTTATTTGATTGATGAGATGTTTTATATCTGCAATAAAAAAAAATTTCATTCTACTTTATTTCCCACATCAGTAATTAATATTCATATATTGTACATTGTATATCCACAGCACTCTATCACAAAAATTTTGCCGAAATGAATTCAACTTGACTGGGCTGTGCAGTAGAAGTTCCTGCCCACTTGCCAACAGCCAGTATGCTACAGTAAGAGAAGAAAAGGGTATCATATATCTGTATATGAGAACAGCAGAAAGGTGATATTTCCTCTAGTAGTCTTAATTTTAATGTTTGCTTTTAAATTTTTAACAAAGTACTTGGTTTCTTTTAGCTTTGGGTGACATTTCATTTATACATTGTTCTTAACATATACGTCTTATATAAGAATATTTCCTTTTTTATGTAGTACACCAGCATTTGCATTTTCTCTATAGATGAGGCTAACTTATATCAGTCTTTTGATTCACAAAGTAAAGTTTAAAATGGGTATTGACTATTGTATTTTGATAAAAAAGGACTTTGATATTTTGCTTCCATTAGTTATTCTTTAGATAGGTGACTTTTGTGGTGTAGATGAATATTAACAGAAATATAGTAAGATCTTGTACACATGCACCACTCCAGCTATATGTAAGAACATTTACTGTTTCATACTAGAAAAATTTGGCTCTATGCATTACCTGTGTAATATGCTTTCTGTGTTATTCCTTTTATGCTGAATGGCAATTACTATCTCTATTTTTTTTTTAGCTTTCAGCACATTAGATACTTAAACTTCAATTATTTTAATAATTTTTATTGAATATGCTTTATGAACACTAAAACAAACTTAGGAATCACTTAAAAGGATTATCATTGCGTGACACTAAATATACCACAGTTAATAGGCTAACAGTAACTGTAACTTTACATGATGAAAGGAGAGAAAAAATCTGTATAACAGGAAGTTATTAAAGTAATCTATGTGTGGAAGATGGCATACATATGGGGTGGATTTCTTACCCTGTTTGTATTTTTACAGATGCCCATTCCCAGCAAGACAGTGGGAGAAGGTCAAACTTTCCCGGAACTTTGTCAAAGCTCTGCAACAAATAGACGAAAATCTGGTGTTCTGGAAGAAGTATTTCCGTCAAAAATGCAGACAGAGGCTTCTGAAAATCACACAGTATCTGACTCGTATGAGAAAGCTGAAATTAGGAAGGAAGTAAGTGCTAGTGTTGTGTACATAACGTATGATTTCTGCTTGTATCCATGATAAGTTATTGCAGAGAATGTATTTTAAGCCACAGAATAAAGAAGGCTGGTTCGAGTACAAGTTAAAATAGATAAAAGAAGATATAGCTGATATGAAACAAAAGGATGTATGTAAGCAAGGTAACATTTAACTCCTAATTAACAAAGTTGAAACATGAATACATGTTTATTAATAAATTTAACAGAGTTGTTTCATCTCATATCATTCTAATTTTGATGTTTATAGTACACCTTTTTGAGGATGACTTGTATTGTGTTTTGTCCAGTATGCTATATACCAGAGAAGAACAATTGCCTTGTTTCATCTTTTAAGGGTCAGAAATTACAGCAGTAGAGAGATGAACTGAGAAAAGTGGGAAAAAAAAAAAATTGAGAAGTAAATTTAGGAATCCAAGATACTATTATAAGGAAATATTGACAGAAACTTACGACAGGAATTTATGATAGAGATTTTGATTCTTTTATTTATTGGGATTTGAAGTTACTAGGTAAATGTGTATATGTAATTGTAGTTTACTATTCTATTATCATTGTCATCATTTTTTAAATTTTATTTTATGAGAATTATGATCAATGACATATCTTTTTCTTTGTCATTATTGTTATTATTATCATGCTCACTATCATCAGTATTATTAACCCAATGTTTTTGGGCTGGCTTGAATGTTGCAGGCAGATGTTGTATGGACAACATGCTACGTCATACCATATATGCAATTCTGAAGTCCTGTTTTGTGGCTTTGATACAGACCTGTACAATAATATAAGCTTTGTGCTATTTGTGGCTTAAATTCATGTAAAATCTTCCAGCCTCCATATTGTGTAGTCCACAGAAGGAATGTAAACTGTGGATGAAATGGCAAGACATACATTTCTGCAATGAGACAGACTTTCTCATCAAAGCATGGTATTTATGCTTCTTGGAAGGCGTAGGATAATATTTATTTGTTCTTTCATTCACATATGAATATCATATACTATTCACAGATAACTAAAATAACTGGACCCTTTCAGGAAAAAATTAGTACCATTGAGACGGAAACAGGAAGTGCGATTGAAGAGACGTGAAGAGAAGGCTCTTGTTGCTGCTAGGATTGACAATGCTATTGAGAAACAGCTTCTGCAGAGACTCAAGGAAGGAACGGTAAGGAAGATCCCATGGAGTTTTGTGTCATGTCAGTATAATGGGAGATGAGAAGAACAAGAACATCTAACAGGGGGGGTGTGAATGATTGTGTGTGGGTATATGTATTTGTGCGTGTATGTATTTGACTACACTCATACACATACCTTTTATTTATTTATTTTGCTTTGCAGTATGAACGTATATACAACTTCCCACAAGAAGCCTTTGACGTAAGAGTTGATGGGGAAGAAGTAGAAAGCGACGTTGATGAAGTGGAGTATGATGAGGATAAGGAAGAAGAGGTGGAGACCGATGAAGATGTGGAAGGACAGTTGGAAAAGGAAGTTGTAAATGATGACGACGATGATGATGATGATGAAGATGATGATGATGATGATGAGGATGAGGTAAGTTTGTTTATTTATAGTTTGATTATTGTTAATTTATTATTATTAGGACAAAGGATAAAACAAAATTGCAGTTCTAGTAACACTTGCAAGGAAATCCCATCCTGAGTGGATTAAGACTGTCAATTCTCAACCACTGTGGTGAAAATTTTTCCCATCATGATTGGGTTAAAAGACTACCATGCATAAAAGCCCTAGAATATAATAATGATATGATTGTGCTGTCAGTTGGATGGTGTAATAGTGTTTTTAAAATTAGTGAGATCTATTTGATTGCTTCACTGTTTTGTTTCTTTATCAACCCCTGTGATCTGGATGATGAGACCATTACGTCATGGAGGGTGGGTATGTAGGAAGGGGATCATGCATTATTTCCTATAAGAATAAGTGTGGAATGTACCATCCATGAGCCATGGCTGGAAGCTCTAGGAGGATGCTATTTCCATGTTCAAGATCTTATTCCTGCCCTGCTGAGCAAGGTTGTATTACAGAATACCTAATATTAAAAAAAAAAAGAGACAAATAACAAAATGTTCTTTATGGTTATTATTATTGCACTGAATTAAGGACCACTTAGAGAGATGATATAAAGTCTGTGCAAAGAAAACCATCTATTACCATCTGGATACAGCATATCAAATTACAAATATAGACATTCGAAAATGGCAAAATGCAAAAAATGCTGGAGTCTTGTCACTGCACATGATAATTCATATGTGCCCGGCTTACTTGCCTGTTAATACTTTGTGTTTGCCAAAAATGGTGTACAGGAGAGTTATAAAACCATTAGGGTGTCTTGTGCTTTTGTATGTAAATGACATGGAAGTGTAGTCTGTTACTTTCTATTATTTTGTTGTGCTGGGATGGGATGAGGGAGTTGTTGAGCATGATGATAAGGGTGTGTTTGTACTCCCTTCATGTAATTTTTTAATGGCATGCTTGTTGATTTTTATGGTGAAACATTTTAAAATTGAGAGTAAGCATTGTGTAAGGGTTTGACCTTATTGTAGGTCATGTGTTGAGTGTTAATTTACATTTTGGTGGGTTAAGTTTGTAATGGCATCTGTGTAAAGGGAGGTTTGTATATTTGGGGGTGATGTCTGT
>NC_061843.1:6024055-6026555 GCF_019202785.1 Penaeus chinensis | reverse complement strand
TTACTTAATACAAAAATAGATCATAAACACACAATTGTATCTTTGTTTATCAAGGGAGAAGATAAAGGGAAAATAAAGTGAAAGCTATTTTATTATTATCATAAGTGTTATTATTATTAATATTATTATTATTGTAAGTATTATCATTATTAATATAAGCTTTATTATTATTATTGCTATTATTATTATTATTATTATTATTATTATTATTATTATTATTATTATTATTATTATTATTATTATTGCTATTATTATTATTACCATTATTATTATTGTTACCATTATTATTATTATTATTATTATTATTATTATTATTATTATTATTACTACTACTACTACTACTACTACTACTACTACTACTACTATTATCATTATTGTTATTACTATTGTTATTATTATTATTATTAGTCTTCGACATATTATCATATTTTCCCTTCTGATTCTATGTTTTTATTCTTTGAGTATGTATGTATAAACACATACACATACAAGCTTACAAACACATGTATTCGTACATACAGAATTGTTCAATCTCCTTTTTTCTCTTTTTCTCTTCCTTTGTCTGTTAATTGTTCCACTTCTATTAATTTCTTATTTTCTTATTTTTTTCTCCATGTCTTCGGTTTATCTAATTATTTCCTACTCCTTATTTTGAAGTTTCATCAAATAATGTTTTTTATTTCTTCTTTTCTTTGATTCATTTCCCCCTTTATTTCATTGTTGGTTTATTAGCTCTCTCTTTGTTTGTCTTTCGCTTAATCATTTTCCTTATATTTACCAGATTTTTCCTTTTCACTCTATTCACCTATTTGTAATAGTTCCCCTATTCATGATAGTTCCCGTTTTCGAAATTGTTCTCGTTTTTCTTTCTTGACTTGTATATATGTGTGTGTGTGTGTGTGTGTGTGTGTGTGTGTGTGTGTGTGTGTGTGTTTCTGTATTGTTCTGCTTTGTTTTAGGTTTTATATTTCCTCTTTCTCTTCTTTCGTTTTCCCTGTCGTTATTTCTTATTCCCCTTCCCTTTTTTTTTTCTCTTTATCCTCTATCCCCCTCTTTCTTATTTCGATTTTGCCTTTCTTTTCCTCTTTCCTTCTTTCCTTTTCTTACCCACCCCTTTCGTTATTTACCTTCCTTCTCGCTGTCTCGTTTTCTTGATTCGCCCCTACCCCCCCCACCCCCCACCCCCCAGTACACTAGAACCCCTCCCCCCGCCCCCTATCACCTCTTCCTTTCTTCTCCTCCTCTTCACCTCCAGCTGTTTTTGAATAAACCGTCAACCGCAGATGGCAAGGGCTCCTCTCTCCTCCTCCCCCCAACCACCCCTGTAGATCTGCTCCTCCACTCGTAGATCTGCCCCTCCCCCCCTTTAGATCTACCCCTCCTATACCCCTTCATATTTGCTCCTCCCCCTACCACCCTCGTACACTTGCCCCTCCCCCTCCCACCCCCTTTAGACTTGCCCCTCCCCCTCCCACCCCATTTAGACTTGCCCCTCACCCTACCACCCCCTTTAGACTTGCCCCTCCCCCTCCCACCCCCTTTAGACTTGCCCCTCCCCCTCCCACCCCCTTTAGACTTGCCCCTTACCATCCCCTTTGCGTCTCCCCCCCCCCCTCTTGCAGCTCCCACCTACAATCCCCTGGGGGTATATCTCCCCTACCTACTCTTCCCTCTTGTATTACTTACCCTATGCTTACCCTAGCTTCCTATATCCCTACTAACACCCCTCTTCGCCTTGCTCCCTTTCTTACTTTCTCTAACGTTCTACCTTATCCCCTCCCTTTCTCCCTGACTCATTCCTTTTTCCTTCTCCCCTCTTCTCCCTTCTTCCACTCTCCCTTTTCCTTATTCCCTTCCTCCCATCCTCTCTCCTCCTTCATCCCTTCCCCCTTCCTCTTTCCTTCTTCTCCCCTTCTTTTCATAGTCCTTTCTCTTTCTCCCCTTTCCTCCTCCTCCTTTTCCCTTCCCCCTTTCCTCCCTCTTCCTTCTCTCATCCTCTTTTCTTCCTTCTCGCCTTCCTCCTATCTTCCCTCTTCTTCCATCCCATCCCTTCATACTCCCTTCTCCTCCACCTTCCCCCTCTTCCTCCATCCTCCTCTTCCCCTTCCCCCCCATCCTCCCTCTTCCTCTACCCCTTCCCCCCATCCTCCATCCTTCTCTTCCCATACCCTCTAGTCCTCCCTCCTCCTCCACCCTTTAACTCCTCCTCCTCCTCTCTCCTTCTCCACCCCTTCTATCCTCCCTCCTCCTCCCCCTCTTCCCCCATGTTCCCCCTCCTCCTCCTCCTCCACCCCTACCCTCCTCCTCCCCTTCTCCCCCATCCACCTTCCTCCTCCTCCCTTCCCCCTCTCCCCTCCTCTGCACCTGACGAATCAAAGCCATGCTCTTTTGTTGTCTTCGCCCCTCGTATGGGTCTGTTCCTGACGGTGGTCTGGGGATGATGCTGGGGGTGGGGGAAGGGGAAGGGGAAGAGGGGAGGGGAAGGGAATGAAAGGGGGGA
>NC_061843.1:5999055-6009055 GCF_019202785.1 Penaeus chinensis | reverse complement strand
CCCCATAATTTGGATCATAACTATAAGTTTAATTGCTAAGGTTATTATTATGTCGATAGTTCTTAAAAAAAAAAAAAAAAAAAAATCATGGTACAATTTTACAGAAATATTTTAGCCCATTTGAATTCTTTTGTTCTTTATTTTCCCCTTTGTAAGTTTAACACAGGCATCTTTTTTTTGTTTTTTTCCTTTTTCGTATTTATTGCTATTTTCCTGTTCTAACCCAATATATTCTTTTTACGGGTCGTCGACTTTCTTTTTCTTTATTTATCTCCCAGAGTGAGGGGGGGGGGGGGTTGAGGATAAGGGGAGAAGGGGGGAGGGGAGTAGGGGGGGCACGACAGAGGGTCAGTCATTTCGCGATGGTTGGGGGTTGGTGGGGAGAGGGGGGGAGGAGGAGCTACGGGTGGGGGGGGGGAGGTCTACAGAGGGTCAGTCGCTGGTTGGTGGTGGTGGGAAATTGAGGGAGGGGGGGGGGTGAAGGGGGAGGAGGGGGAGAAGGGGGAGAGACTCTGGCTTCAAATAATTACTGTCTCGCTCGTGCCAGTCTGTCTGAGGCCCCAACACCACCCTCGTCCTCGACAAATATCTGGAACGGCCCTAATCAGCGAACAAACATCGTTAGGGGAAACGGCTTCTTTTAACGTTTTTTATTTATTTATTTACTTGTTTATTTATTTTGTTTAAGGGAAACGGTCTCCTATTTTCTCTCTCTTCTTTCCTTCATTTCTTTTTTGATTAGCGTCATTTCGTCTGAACGTCACGTGCGCCTGAAATAAGCGAAAATCAAACACCGCCATGTTTTCACCGTAAACAACGAAAAATCAAGCCCGGCAAAATGAAAATCTACAGGCATCTGATAACCCTAGAACAGCACTCTAAAACAAAAAAACACCAGAGCGTCCCATTCGATTGTTAATTGTAGCACTGAGTCATAATAGTTCCGACTAATCATTGCGAACCATATGAACCCCCTTACCACCCCCTCCCTATCTACCATTACCCTCCCTTACCCTACACCTCCCGTTGTCTCTCTCCAATCAGCGTTTATTTACCTCAGCAGCTTGGCTGGAGCTGGAGCCAAGGGTGATATTTATTTCCCCGTCTCAAGTTCTCCAGACTTTGACTTTGCAATTTGGTTTGTCGTGTTGGTTCGTTTGGTGGTTCGAATTATGGTCTTCGGCGCCCAGACTGTGAGGAGTAAACAAAGCTATGGTGTTTATGTTGGCGATGATGACTTAAGTAAAGGTTTGATTCTCGGCTGTGCTGAGGGGATGGGTAGCACAAACACACACAACACACGCACGCACGTAGGCACGCTCGCACGTACACACACACACCCACACGCACACACACGCACACACACACACACACACACACACACACACACACACACACACAGCAGGCACGCACGCACGCACGCACGCACGCACGCACGCACGCACGTACGAACACACACATATAGATATGTATGTATATATAAATATATATATGTAAATATACACATATAAATATGCATATATATATATATATATATATATATATATATATATATATATATATGCATATATATATATAGATGTATATGTGTGTAGACATATACATACATATATATGTATATATATGTATATATAAATGTATATACTATGTACATTAACATACACACACAAACATATATGTATATATATATTGTATTTATATATATGCATATATATAAACATTTACATATTTTATATATATATGTATGTATACACACACACACACACACACATATATATATATATATATATATATATATATATAAGTTCCGTTACTGTCGGCAAGGTGCCACATCCTTGGGGTAGGTATTATATTACAACATATACCTAATACTGCTTGCAAAATACTCATAGTACCACATCACAAGCTTTGCAGAAAACATGATTAAATTTTTCTCAATACTTAGAAATTAATTGTAAGTTAACTTTCCGAAAACGTTGAAAAACAAACGCGTAAATAGTGTAACAGATTTCAAATATCTATTATATTATAAAATCTCATTCTAGCAGTATTAGGCAATTGAACATTGCAAATTTGCGCACATACACATCTTTACTGCGAAATTGAAACAAGTAGTTTTGAAACTATTTTGATTATTTCTGAACTACCTGTTTACCGTTATACACTAAATGCAGCTTATATATTAATGTATGTTTATATCTATTAATATCCCCAGACCCACTTCCGCTTATTCTAGGAGGCTGAAATATATAGTTTTATACATCTCTATAAGTCGTGTTGATTTCCAGTCTTTAACTCTGTTAAAACGGTAATATTTTTTTTTATACTTGAATGGCCACAAACCACATGAGACCATAGATGAAATGAAAGCAACTTTTCGGGAGGATGTCCCACCCATCATATGACGTTAAACATTGACATCGCCATTGACATCAAGTGGAGACTGCCATTCTGGAAGATCGCCGTTTTACTGTTTGTCAGCTAGCCCAAGATGTAAATATTAAGACTAGCACGCAGTAGTAATGATGGATTTCCTGGCAAAAGGTACTACATTTATAGGAGCTTACTAGGCTTCACTGCTACAGAAATTGCAGGAGGCTATCAAAACAAAGAGGCGCGGAATGTTGACCAAAGGAACCACCTCCTACAAGACAACACCCCCTGTTCACAACGCTCACATTGCCCAGATGGAAGCGCGGTCCTCGTGGCTACGACATCCTTCCTCATCCTCCTTATTCTCCTGACCTTGTATCATTAGACTTTCACCTCTCTCCACTGATTTCTAAAGTCACATCATGGCTCCAAACACAACCTATGGACTTCTACAAGTTCCACTATAACGGAAAACATGTTTTGAGTTAAAGACCGGAAATGACCACATGGCTTACAGAGATGTGTATCATTATGCATGTGAAATTTCAGCCACCTAGGATAAGGGGAAGGGGGTCAGGGGAAGTCTGATGAATGCATATATATATATATATATATATATATATATGAATGTATACACACATACATGTATATATTTGTACACACACACACACACACACACACACACACACACACACACACACACACACACACACACACACACACACATATATATATACATGTATATATTGTGTATGTATGTATGTATATGTGTGTGTGTACGTATGCACATACATATGCGTGCGTATGTGTTTGTGGATGTGGATATATATATATATATTATATATATACACAAATATATATGTGGGTGTGTGTGTGTATGTATGTATAAATTTCTTTTTTATACATTTTCACTCATGCAGCGCAACGAATACAAGTAACCGTGCGTGAAAAAAGGACCGTTTATAATGAATGAAATGGAAAAGGTTTTGTGGGGCATAATTAAACGTGACTATCGTGGGAATAACGTGTGTATAGTTAGCATATGTAGCGCTGAATTATTGTTCTGTAACCATGCCATTGGTTTGTGTGGATTAGAGTTTAATAATAGATAGGTAAGCTGCGATATTTTCGTGGGAATGTGGTTTAATACCAAGAGAACAGAAGGGATAGTGTGAAGAAGGGATATATATATATATATACATATATATATATATATATACATATACATATACATATATATATATGCATGTATATATATACATTTTATATAATACATGTATATATACGCATATATATTTATATATACATGTATTATTTAATAGATATACACATGTATACATATGTGTATATATACACACATATATGTGTGTATATATAAATATATATAATCATTTATATATATGTATGTGTGTATGTATTTATGTGTACATAAATAAATATTATATATTCATATATACATATGTATATATGTATATATATATATGTGTATATATATACATATAAACACACACACACACACACACATACACACACACACACACACACATACACACACACACACACACACACACACACACAGACACACATTCACATATATAAACAGAGAGAGAGAGAGAGAGAGAGAGAGAGAGAGAGAGAGAGAGAGAGAGAGAGAGAGAGAGAGAGAGAGAGAGAGAGAGAGAGAGAGAGTAATAAAGGTAAATAATGAGAAGCGATGAAATATAGAGAAAGAGAGGGAAAAAAACTATTATCAAAATCAAGATAAATGATATCACATTGTTCCTTCGCGGTTAATGGGCCTAATAAAGGGAAGGGAATCTACGCGTTAACAAAAGTTCATTGCTGAGATGTGAACACAGACATTTTTTTAAGCTCCTTTGATGAACTAATTAGAGTTGGCATCAGGGAAGGAAAATTTCCCATTGTATGGTGATATCTTAATGATACGTTTTGACATTCTAAAAGAAAATTCAAATTTATAACTTTATCTTCCATTATCAACGGAACATTAACGCTTACTCCCCCTCCCCCCAAGGCCCTATCACATGAGCACTTTTCCGCCAGTTTTTGTGTTTTGTATGAATTTGAGTCTTTCCGCAAGTATTGTTTATAGACGGAACACCTCCCAGACGGAGACGATAGCGACCGTTTCCGTCTGTGCAAATTCCGACTTCGTCTTGTGCTCCGGAGGATCTATACAACTAGAGTGTTTTTTTTATTGATAAATAACATTAAAGAAGTTAATGTAAACATAAGTTAATATGCTAAAACATATCTGTATACAATATAAATAATCATATTATGATAAAATAACGTGATATGTATGAGAATGCTCGTTTGATTCCCGGGATCTCACTCGGATGGCGCCATGATTGTTTACATGGGCACTGTTTGCTGCCTTGGTAGTGTGATAGGGTCAGTCCATTTGCTTACGTAAAGTTCTTACGGAAACGTTAAAAAATGACGGAAAAAGTTCTAGAGTGACAGAAAGAAAGTTTTTTTCTTCTTCTTTTCTTTCTTTTTTTACGTCGACAGTCTGAGGCAAGCGATAACCGTGAGACGACGTCGTGTTCACTTTGCCCACGTTGTTAGAGGCGATCAAATGACGTATTTGATTGGGACAATTAAACCTTATTGGAAGTTGTACCGGCAGATGGTTGGAGGGGAAGGGGGACGGACGAGGAAAGGGGAAGGGGAAGGGGAAGGGGAGAAAGAAGAGGAGAGAGAAGGGGACAAGGGAGGGGGCGGCGGAGGAATAGGGAAAGGAAATTGGAAAGGGAAAGGGAAAGGGGGCGGTGGAAAGGGAAGGGGATGTAGGAAAGGGGAAAGGGAAGGGTACGGCAGAGGAATGGGGAAGGGGAAAGGGACGGAGGAAAGCGAAAGGGAAAGGGAGCAGAGGAAAGGGGAAGGGAAAGGGGAATGATGAGGGGAAGGGGAAAGAGAATTGGAAGGGGAATTAAACCTTATTGGAAGTTGTGCCGGGAAGGGAGACGGGCAAGGAAAGGGGAAGGGGAAGAAGAAAGAGAAGGGGGGCGGAGGAAGGGAACAAAGAAGAATAAGGGAATAGGAAGAAGAAAGAGAAGAGGGCGGAGGAAAGGAGAATAAGAAGGGGAAAGGGAAGGGGAGGGGGGGGAGGGGATGCGTTAAAAAGAATAAAGAGGGGGAAAGAAGAGGGAAGCAAATAGGAAAGTAGAAGGGGAGGAGGAAGGGAAAGGAAAAGGGAAGGGAGGAAGAGAAAGAGGAGGTGGGGGAGGGAAAGAAAGAGGGTTCTAGTCCGTTAAACACATAGGCTTTTGGTGTCTGAGGGGAAAAAGGAGACGGAGGGGAGGGGAGTAGAGGGAAAGGGAGATTATGAGGAAGGTAAAGCTTTCTCTATTGGTCTCTCTCTCTCTCTCTCTCTCTCTCTCTCTCTCTCTCTCTCTCTCTCTCTCTCTCTCTCTCTCTCCCTCTCTCTCTCTCTCTCTTCCTCTCTCTCTCTCTCTCTCTATCTATCTTTCTCTCTCTCTCTCTCTCTCTCTCTCTCTCTCTCTCTCTCTCTCTCTCTCTCTCTTTCTCTCTCTCTCTCTCTCTCTCTCTCTCTCTCTCTCTCTCTCTCTCTCTCTCTCTATCTCTCTCTCCCCCTCTCTCTCTCTCTGTCTCTCTTTCTCTTTCCCTCCCTCTCTCTCTCTTCCTCTCTCTCTCTCTCTCTCTCTCTCTCTCTCTCTCTCTCTCTCTCTCTCTCTCCCTCTCTCTCTCTCTCTGTCTCTCTTTCTCTTTCCCTCCCTCTCTCTCTCTTCCTCTCTCTCTCTCATTCTCTCTCTCTCGCTCTCTCTCTCTCTCTCCCTCCCTCCCTCCCTCCCTCCCTCCCTCTCTCTCTCTCTCTCCCTCTCCCACACTGTCTTCCCGAGTGACAGGGCCGCCCACGTGAATAAAACACATTTCCCTCTCCCTCTTTTTATCCTTCTCCCTCTCCCTCCCAGTCCTCCTCGCTTTCTCCCACTTCCTCTCTCTCTCCTTTTCCTTCTCCCTCTCTCTCTTCCACGTCTTTCCATCGTGTCAAGCTCGCAACCCCTTAAATCTCTTCTTCTCCCTCTCCCTCGTCTTTTTTTCTCCCTCTCCCTCTCTCTCTCCTTCTCCCTCTCTCTCTGTCCTTTTCCTCCCTCTTCCTCTTCGTTTTCTTCTCCCTCTACCTCTCTCTCCTTTTCCTCCCTCGTCTCTTCTTTTATCCCCTCTTTCTCTCTTCCTCTCCCTCTCCCTCCTCCTCTTCACCTTCTCCCTCTACCTCTTCCACTTCTTTCCCGTGTGCCAGGCTCGACCCCTCCCCGCGCCCTTACACAAACATCCTCCAACACTCTCCTTTTCCCTTTTCTCTCTACTTATTCTTCTCTGTCTCCCTTCTTCCTCTTCTTTTTCTTCTCCCTTTTGTTTTCCTTCTCAGGTTCGCACCATCCCCGCGCCCTCACACAAACAACCTCAACTCTCCTTTTCTCCCCTTCCTGTCCTTTTCCCTTTTCTTCTTAACCTCCCTCAATCTCTCTCCTTCTCCTTCTATCTCTCCCTCTTTTTTTTCTTCTCCCTTTTTCTTTCTCAGGCTCACCCACCCCCAACTTCTTCCTCTTCTTTTTCTTCTCCCTCTCTCTATCTTTCTCCTTCTCCCTCTTCCTCTTCTCTTTCTTCTTCCTCTCTCTCTCCTTCTCCTTCTCCCTCCTCCTCTTTTTTTGCTTCTCCCCTTTCCTTTCTCAGGCTCGCCCACTCCCCACGCCCTCACACAAACAGCCCCCAACACTCGCGCACAATTGACATGGCTAGCTGTCATTGACCGGCTTGACAGGCCACTAAGTATTATCTTCCGCTCACAAAGATGGATGAGACCGACCTTATTGACTGCTCGAAGATCACTTATTGGACACAGTCGATTCTGTTCATCCTCTCTTTCTCTTTCTCTCTCTCTCGCTCTCTCTCTCTCTCTCTCTCTCTCTCTCTCTCTCTCTCTCTCTCTCTCTCTCTCTCTCTCTCTCTCTCTCTCTCTCTTGCCTTTGTCTCACTTTGTATCCTTTTGTATCTTTTTGTGTCTGTCTGTCTGTATATATGTATGTATGTATACATGTATGCATGAATGTATGTCTGACCTCTCCCCCCCCCCCCCCTCTCTCTCTCTCTCTCTCTCTCTCTCTCTCTCTCTCTCTCTCTCTCTCTCTCTCTCTTTCTCTCTCTCTCCCTTTTCTCTATCTCTCTCCTCTCTCTCCCTCCCTCCCTTTCCTTCACACACTCTCCCTTCTGCCCTCACTCCCCCCCCTCTCTCTCTCTTTCTCTCTCTTTCTATCTATCTATCTATCTATCTTCTCCCTACGTTGACAGAACATATTTTTATTGCTGTGCCTTTTAGGATTTTTTTTTTTTTAATGTGAACTTTTTCTTTCCGAATTCACACAGTTATATGTATTTTTCTCTACCTCAGATGGAATGAATTTATGTTCTTTAACAAAAATTACAACTTTTGAAAGAATGTACAAAAATGCACACGCATCTGACAATATACATACACAAATAGTCATACACACATTTTAAATTGTTATTGATTTTACTGAACTTTATATATACTCCACGCACATTGTACAGATTTCCCTGTGTTTTTTTCGATATTGATGGTGAGAGCATAGTAAAAAAAGAAAAATATTAAACTGCAAAATATGTGTGAATGTCCGCATATGTTTGTGTAAATGGATGTGTGTATGTGTATGCGTGTATGTGTGTGGATCTCTGTCTCTCACTCACTGTTGCTGTCTTTTTTTTTCTCTCTCATTCTATTTATCTCTGTCTCTCTTATTTTTTCTCTCTCTCTGTTTTTCTTACCTTCTTTCTTCTCTCTATCTCTCTCTCTACCTGTCTGCCTCTCTCTCGCTTACTCGTTCTCTTTCTCTCTCTCTCTCTCTCTCTCTCTCTCTCTCTCTCTCTCTCTCTCTCTCTTTCTCTCTTTCGCTCTCTCTTTCCCTACAAGAGGACTTTACATTGAGAGTACAGTGTCATCTAAACTGATCAATGATATACGTGACACACATGTGCTGAATACCTTGGTGTTAAAATATTTTCTGGTGGTAAAACTATCATCACCATTGATGATAGTGAAGTGGTACCTGACAGTATGATACATAATGATATTGTCTTGCTGTTATGGATTTTAATGTTCGACATCCTCTCCAGGCAAAAACGGTGAGGTTTATTATAACTATCTCCAAAACAACAGTGATCCCATACACCTATTATGATCCCTTAGAAAAGACGTAGTGATTATTGGCCATTAAGTATAACACACCCCAGCCACTCCTTCGATATCATCTCACTACTAAACATCATGATGAGTCTCTTAAACAGATTGGCTGCTGGTATGAAGACTTTTCTCCTATTGACTAGCCTCTCTGTCAGCATTACCATTATTAACCAACTCCACCCCTAAACTTTGTCAAACATAGATCTCCACCCTCCAGAGGCAAACGCGCAAATCATAGGTCCTGAAATAAAGCTATTTAGAAAGCTCATGAAGTCTACAGTAAATCAGCTAAAACACTTGGGAAGAAACACCTACTTAGCTGGGGACCTTGTATTTATTTAAAAAGCTTCATGAGGTAATAACTTGAAAGCGGGAAGAGAGATTGTATGTCTGGGCAGAATCGATTGACTCCACGACTCTCGTCTCGCGTGGAGGGAAATCAAAAAGATTAAAGGCAATGCATATAGTGTAACTCTCCCCCCTCATCCAGAATAGGGAAGCTTTTTCACTCCTTAGAAAATGCTGCGAAAATTCCTCTTTCGATAATCTTCCATTATCCTTATGCAGATGCTCCCCTAACCCAATCAGCACGTATGCCGAGTAGACATGCTATGCCCACTGCAATACAATTTTATTTATTGTATTTACACATAGATGGCTCTGCAAGCGCTTAGTCACCGGGGAGTCAGTTATTAGTCCTACCTATCTCACCTGTTTACCCTTTTCCTTGACTTTTGGAAAGGGTCTTTTGCATTATTTTATTATCTTAAATGTTACCAAGACGTTAATAACAATTTAATAATCATAACACTAATAGCAATAATAACGTTAATGTCAATTCTCTTAAAAAGAAAAACACATTTTCCCGCTAATTGAAGGAATGGGGAAATCAGTTACTCCTTCCTGGCTGAGCACATGTGGAGCCATCTGCATGGGACAGAACATAAATCAGTGGTAGTTGGGTTAAGTTAAAATATAAAAGTTAAACTGACTGTCAGTGCCAACCTTTAGGTGAGGTTGAAGCACCATTTACCAGTCATGAACTGCTTGCAGCCATTAAGACTAGTAAATCCCTGCACCTGGGGATGATGGAATCACTTATGACATCCTTCAACTCTTTGCAAAGGTGCAAGTAAATCCTTCATCTCTTCTACTTAACTTATACTGCAAGCATCTTGCCCACTGCCTGGGAACAAGCAGCCAATTTCTCCGAAATCCTGTGAAAGAATTCTCACTCGTCTGCTGCACCAGATCAGAGATCAAATTCGTCCTTCGGTCTTTGGTTTCCAAAAAGGGAAAGGGACACAAATGCGCTTAGCCCAGTATCTAACTGGAAGTAATGCAGTCTTCTTACTTCCTAGATTTCAAGGGAGCATTTGA
>NC_061843.1:5989055-5991555 GCF_019202785.1 Penaeus chinensis | reverse complement strand
GAGAGAGAGAGAGAGAGAGAGAGAGATAGATAGATAGATAGATAGAGAGAGAGAGAGAGAGAGAGACAGACAGACAGAGAGAGAGTTAGAAAAAGAAAGAGAAAGAGAAAGCGAGAGAAAGAGAGAGAGAGAAAGAGACATACAGACAGAAAGACACAGAGAGAAAGAGAAAGAACGAGAGAGAGAGAGAGAGAGAGAGAGAGAGAGAGAGAGAGAGAGAGAGAGAGAGAGAGAGAGAGAGAGAGAGAGAGAGAGAGAGCAGAAGGAGAGTAGGAGGGGCCTTTCGAGGGGAAACAAGAGGGGAGAGGCTGCTGAGGGTAAGCAGTAAGCAGATGTGTTGCTAAAAGTAAAGCTCTGGGGAAAAGGAGATGGGGGGGGGGGGGGGTGTAAGAAGAGAGAGTAAACCCGTTTTAAATCGAGTAGATAAGTAGAGGCAGAGAGAGATAGAATGACAGAGATATAGATAGATAGAATCAGAGTAATATATGGATAGATAAATAGACAGAGGTAGATGACTAATTAGGCATAAAGAGAGAGAGAGATATGACCTAAAAAGATATATAGAGAATAGGTAGCAGATAGATATATAGACAGGACAGAAGATACAAAGACTGAAAGTCAGAGAGAAAAATATATTTGGCAAAAGATAAGCCAGTCAGATAGTTTATAGATATAGACAAAGAGGTACAAACTTTACTCGAGCGATGGATAGATAAACAAACCTATAGACAGATAGGCAGACAGATATATAAACTACATAATAATTCAGAGAGTGAGAGACAGGCATACAAATAGACACACTACTATGGAAAAAAATAGATGAAAAGAAAGATAGACACATAGACATACATACAGACATACAGAGAATCCGGTTAAAGAACTGACACAGAGAGAGGATATATAGACAGATATAGAAAGACAGAACCTGGATGAAAGATTGGCACAGAAAGACAGAGAGATAGACAGATAGATAGAGAGAGAACCCGATTGAAAGATTGACACAGAGCGACGAATAGATAGACAGATATCGATAGACAAAGAATACGGCTGAAAGACGGATAGAAAGACAGATAGATAGATAGATAGAGAGAGAGAGAACCCGATTGAAGGATTGACACAGAGCAACGAATAGATAGACAGATATCGATAGACAAAGAATACGGCTGAAAGACGGATAGAAAGACGGATAGATAGATAGATAGATAGAGAGAGAGAGAACCCGATTGAAGGATTGACACAGAGAGACGAATAGATAGACAGATAAAGATAGACAAAGAACCCGGCTGAAAGACTGACACAGACAGACGAATAGATAGACAGATACATAGACAGAGAACCCGATTGAAGGATTGACACAGAAAGACGAATAGATAAACGGATAGATAGACAAAGAACCCGCCTGAAAGACTGACACAGCCAGACGAATAGATAGACAGATAGATAGACAAAGAACCCGCCTGACAGACTGACACAGCCAGACGAATAGATAGACAGATAGATAGACAGAGAATCCGGATAAATGACAGGAACAGAGAGACGGATAACGAACGAAGGCCGAAGATCTGAGAAACGGAAGGAATGAGCGCTTGAGTTGGTACAGTTCAGGCGTAAGGAAGGGAAGGAAAGGGGAGGGAAAGAGAAGGGGAGGAAAGGGGAGGGAGAGGGAAGGGAGGAAAGGGAAGGGAAAGAGAAGGGGAGGAAAGGGGAGGGAGAGGGAAGGGAGGAAAGGGGAGGGAAAAGAGAAGGGGAGGAAAGGGGAGGAAAAGAGAAGGGGGGGGAGGAAAGGGGAGGGAAAAGGGAAGGGGAGGAAAAGGAAGGAAAAGAGAAGGAAGGAAAGGAAAGGGGAGGGAAAGAGAAGGGGAGGAAAGGGGAGGGAGAGGGAAGGGAGGAAAGGGGAGGGAAAAGGGAAGGGGAGGAAAGGGGAGGAAAAGAGAAGGGGGGGAGGAAAGGGGAGGGAAAAGGGAAGGGGAGGAAAGGGGAGGGAAAAGGGAAGGGGAGGAAAAGGAAGGAAAAGAGAAGGAAGGGAAGGAAAGGGGAGGGAGAGGGAAGGGGAGGAAAGGGGAGGGAAAAGGGAAGGGGAGGAAAGGGGAGGGAAAGAGAAGGGAGGGAAAGGAAGGAAAAGAGAAGGGGGGGAGGAAAGGGGAGGGAAAAGGAAAGGGAGGAAAGGGGAAGGAAAGAGAAGGGACGAAATGGGAGGGAAAGGGAAGGGAGAAAAAGAAAGGGAAGGGAGGAAAAGGGAGGGAATGGGGAGAAGGGAAGGAGAGGGAGGAAAGGGAAGGAAAGGGGAGAAAATGGGGAAGGGAGGAAGGCGAGAAGAGAGGAAAAGGGAATGAAGTGAAGGGAGGAAAAGGGAAGGAAGGGAAGGAAAGGGAGGAAAAAGAAGAAGAGGGAGGAGGAAGGGAAAGAGAGGGAAGGGGAGGAGAAGGAAGAAGGGGGAAGGGAGAAAGGGAAGGAAAGGAAAGGGAGGGAAGGGAGCGAAAAGGGAGGAAGGGAAGGGATG
>NC_061843.1:5974055-5979055 GCF_019202785.1 Penaeus chinensis | reverse complement strand
GAGAGAGAGAGAGAGAGAGAGAGAGAGAGAGAGAGAGAGAGAGAGAGAGAGAGAGAGAGAGAGATAAAAGAGAGAGAAAGGAGAAAGACACAGAAAGAAAGAACGAGAAAGAGAAAGAGACAGAATAGAGAGAGAGAGAGAGAGATAGAGAGATAAAAGAGAGAGAGAGGAGAAAGACACAAAAAGAAAGAACGAGAAAGAGAAAGAGACAGAAGAGAGAGAGAGAGAGAGAGACAGAGAGAGAGAGAGAGAGAGAGAGAGAGAGAGAGAGAAAGAGAGAGAGAGAGAGAGAGAGAGAGAGAGAGAGAGAGATAGAGAGAGAGAGAGATTGGAAAGACTGATTATTTGGTAATTTTTGAAAGATTGAAAGAAAGGAAAGGGAGGAGGAGGAGGAGGAGGAGGAGGAGGGGGAGGAGCGAGAGGAGGGGGAAGAGGGGGAGGAGGAGGAGGAGGAGGAGGAGTAGGAGGAGGAGGGGGAGGAGGGGGGGGAGGAGGAGGAGGAGGAGGGGTAGGAGACGGAAGAGGGGGAGGAGCAGCAGCACGAGGAGAAGGAGGAGGAAGAGGAGGAGGAGGAGGAGGAGGAGGAGGAGGAGGGGGAGGAGTAGGAGGAGGAGGAGGAGGGGCAGGAGGGGGAAGAGGGGGAGGAGCAGCAGCAGCACGAGTAGAAGGAGGAGGAGGAGGAACAGAGATAATGGTGAAGAAGTAGGAAAATAAGAAACAGCGAAAAGTGTAGGGGAAGAAAGAGAAAGGAAGAAATTGATAAAGATAGTCAAGACAAGGAGTATTTATTTCAAAATCGAATTTAATGTATACTAAGGAAACAGTATTTTGTAAGTACAACAAAACCTCGCGTAATTTGTCTACGGAATTTATGCAAGATCATTCATTTATATGAAAGGTATGTGCACTTTGCAATATAATTTCGTTTCATCAAGGCATAATAATACTTAGCCACAGTGAGCTGTATGTCTGTCTCTGTGTGTGTATGGGTGTCTTTACATACATGTACGTGTATGTGTGTATGTTTATTTGCCTGTATGTGTACATGTGTGTATGTGTCTTTACATGCATGTGCGTGTTTGTACGTGTTGGTGTATATTTCTTTACCTGTATGTGCGCGTGTTTGTATGTGTTTTTACATGCATGTGTGTATTTGTGCGTGTATGTGCATATTTCTTTGCCTGTATGTGCGCGTGTGTATGTGTCTTTACATGTTTGTGCGCGCGTGTATGTCTCTACATGTATGTGCACGCATGTCTGTGTCTCTACATGTATGTGCGCGCGTGTATGTGTCTCTACATGTATGTGCGCGCGTGTATGTGTCTCTACATGTATGTGCGCGCGTGCATGTGTCTCTACATGTATGTATGCATTTGTGTATCGTAGTATCTATATACACATGTCATAAGTGGGCGTATCTTTGTCTTATTATCTTGCGCGGAGAAGAATTAATCTAATTGGCAGTGAGATAGGGGAGGGAGACACAAGGGGGGGATTCTACACTGAGGGTTGAGGGTGTGAGTGAAATAGTTTATGTATGTCCTTGTTTGTTCTTGTTTTATGTCGTCGTCACGGAAAAAGGGAAAAGAAAATGTCAGTAAAGCGGACATTTACAAGACCAGACACTGAAATGGTTGGATGTATTTGACCACTGACTATACTCCCATTTAAACAAACACACGTAAACCGGCACGGGCAAACACACACACACACACACACACACACACACACACACACACACACACACACACACACTCACACACACATACACACACACACAAGCTCAGACGCGCACACAAACCAAAACATAATCACACACAAGCACTTACAAAAACACCCACCTACACACAGAAACGCACATACACCCCCCTCCCCAGTCACACACGAAACCAAACACATGCAAAGATTCCTAATAAAAAGGAATTGTTCGTATGAGAGTACAGGTAACTAGGGATATTGCCAATAATGTAATTACTCTAACGCATTCAGATATTCCATTGGTACTTGATATCAGATTTCGCTGACGCTAGACCGAAGCATCCAGCCCGCTGATTCACTTACATGTTCAGTCTCGCTCCCACCCTGTTCTTACTCGAAATGAGGCTTCTTTTGAGGAGAGGAGAAGCCTTTCCAGATTCCATTGTGAGGGAGGAGGCTTTTCCATCTGCTGACAAGAGAATAGATGCTTTTTTACCTTATTTAGCTATTTATTTATTCATGTATTTTTGGTGAGAAAAAGATGATTCATTACATGAGAAGTGAAGCGTTTGCTTCTTGCTGTAAGCAGTGCGGCACTTTCTTCCTCTATTGAATTTTCCACGTGATAATTCACAATTTTTTTAAAATTGAGAAAAGCTTTTTAATTATTCATTTTCTTTATTAACAAAAAAGGATGCCCTTCTTTTATGAGAAAAAAGGCTTTCCTTTCTGGTTTTTATGGGGTAAAAGGGTCTTTTTTGTCGAAAGGAAAAAAAGAAAAAAAGACGACCATGCCGCATGCAGGCTTTGGTCCCGATAATGTAATTCCGCGAGGCTGAGGGACGAGAGGAAAACAAAGTTCGGTCTTCATGCGCAATGGCCTCTGTTCGCGTTAGGGAGGGAACTTCTGTGTCTCTCTTCTTCTTTTTTGTGTGTGTGTGGGTGTCGGCGAAGAAGGACGGGAAGAGGGAGGCAGAGGAGGAGGAGGAGTAGGAGAAGGGAGAGTAAGAGGAAATGAAGGAGGATGAGAAGAAGAGGAGGAGGAAGAGGAATAGCAGCAACAGGAGGAGGTGGAGGATGTGAAGGAGAAGGAAGAAGAAAAAGAGGACGAGGAAGACGAAAACGAAGAAGACGAAGAAGAAGAAGAAGAAGAAGAAAACGAGAGATACGGGGAAGAACAAAAGAAAGGGAGAGGGCAAAGGTGTAACAAATTTCTACAAGAATGAAAGAAAACTGTTAGTTTGTGGCACGAGAGACAAACAAACAATTCTAGAAATACATCATTCGATTGTGCTTTGATAATTGCTTGAACCTTTTATTACTTTTTAATGAGAGACTTTCTTTATGCTGTGTTTTAATCAATCTTTTAATCACCAATAAATTCTAGACGACGTGTTTTAGTAATCTTTGAACACCTCATGTGTAATTTAGCTTAGCGTGTCACACTCTAGTTTTATACTTGTTTTAATGTCTATAATTTTTCTATTATTACTTAAGGTTTTACTTCTACAGTCTTGTAATTATGAGGATGATAAATAGAAAAAGTTATAAATGGAGAATGAATGCTCGAATAAAACTTTGCAAGGTTACTATGATATCTATATCTATATATATCTATATCTATCTATCTATCTGTCTATCTTGCTGTCTCTCTATCTATCTATCTATTTATCTATCTATCTATCTATCTATTTATCTATCTATCTATCTATCTATCGCCTCCTCCTCCTCCTCCTCCTCCTCTTCCTCTTTCTTTACCTCCCCCTCCGTCACCCCCCCCCCCCCCCCCAATCCCATTCCTCCGCCTCCTCCCTCCCTTCCTTTGAAGTGGCAAGCCATTCCCACCCTTATGCCTCTATGTACTCAAACCCCCGTTTTATTTTGGGGATCATTTCTTCGAGTTGTAAAATATATGTATATTTATATATACAATCGTGACTTCCTCATCAGACGGACAAATGACAGTTATTAGTCAGTCGGATGTGGAAGTCTTGTCCTGTTCGAAACGCCACGATTGAATTCCATTTTTTATTGTGGCAAGAAAAGGAAACTTACCACAATAAAAAATGGAGGATGAGGAGGAAGAGGGAGACGAAGAGGAGAACGAGGAAATGGAGGAGGAGGAGGAGGAGGAAGAGGAGGAGAGGAGGAGGAGAGGAAGGAAATGTGGGGGGGGGGGTTGGAGGAGGAGGATGAGGAGGATGAGGAAGAAAATTAAGAAGTGGAAGAGGAGAAGGAGGAGTAGTAGTAGTAGGAGGAGGGGAAAAAGAAGGAGAGGAAGAAGAAGAAGAAGAAAGAAGAAAATGAAAAAGGAGGAGGAGAGGTAGGAGAAAGATGAAGAAGAAGAAAAAGAAAAAGGAGGAGGAGAAGAAGAGGCAAATTCAATATGAAAGAAGGAGATAAAGATAATTCTATCTATATAAAAATAAAATAGTTTTCCGATCATGCCGAAAATGCCACAAATTTTCGCCGAGTAATAGTCAATTGACCTTGAAAAAAAGATCTTTAGAAACCATTTGTTGAGTAAATAATTTCATAACAAAAAGATAGACAAAATATTGACTTATTCAACATTGCATTACGAATTCCGTTCAGCTGTATTCATAATCCAATAACATTTTTTCCCTCTCAAAACTACTATAATCACGTGTGCAAAATTCGTTCGTTAATAGTTTCACACCAAACTACACTTAAGATTATATTGAATAAAGCTTCGTAAAAGAAGGAGAAGAAGAAGAAGGAGGAGGGAGAGAAGAAGATGAGAAGAAGAAGAAGGAAAAGAAGAAGAGGAAGAAAAAGAAGGAGGAGGGAGAGAAGAAGATGAGAAGAAAAAGAAGAAGGAGAAGAAGAGGAAGAAGAAAAAGGAGAAGAGGAAGAGGAGGAGGAGAAGCAAAATAAGAGTTGGAAGAAAAAGAAGAAAAGAAGAAGAAAAGAAGTAGAAGAAAAAGAAGAAAAGAGAAAAAGTAGAAGAAGAAAAAGAAAAAGAGTGATTCCACATATTGACTCCAATCGTGAGATTCTATACTTCATAAGCCTATAATTCATAGCTTTATCGGGTATTGGATCAATATTTGAACCCCTTTCTAGGCTAACAGCATAAAAGAACTTTATTCCCTTGAAGCCGTTAACGTTACAGCGCAACGATTCACCGTTATGCCGAAGTCTTGTTAAATGTTCGTTTTATAGTATTGTGTATGGGAAAGCCCGTACCTCGTCTGGTGTATATTCTATAAGGATTTTTTAAACTTATATTTATCTTTTTTTTTTTATATAGAATGTCTGTACTAGGTTTGTTCCTTCGT
>NC_061843.1:5944055-5949055 GCF_019202785.1 Penaeus chinensis | reverse complement strand
GTTGCCTACCACCTAACTATAAATTTTTTCTCTTATATCCAACCACCTACCATCTTCTTTCACCTATATGGAACCTCCTATACCCTACCACCTACCACTTGCTGCCAACTGCCACCTCTTACCTACCTCCTATCTCCTACCACTCGTAACCTTCTACCTACCGCCTGCTACCTACCACTTCTTCCCACCTCCTTTATGAAGACTCTGTTGCCTGTTATATTAGGTTTCCTTTCCTTTGTTTTGACAAGGGGAGAAGGAGAGAAGCCACACAAGTAGCCTTTAGTGTATATGCGCGCACAACGCACACACACGTTCACACCCATACACCTATCCACACACACACGTACACACACGCACACACACACAAACACACAAACACACGCACAGACAGACACACAAACACACACACACAAACACACAAACACACGCACAAACACACACACACACAAGCACACACACACACACACACACACACACACACACACACACACACACACACACATAAGCAGTAACATATGTGTGTAACTAAAAATCCATTTCTCTTTCTCTTTCTCTGTCTGTCTGCCTGCCTGTATATATATATATATAGATATAGAAATAAATTTAAAAATATTAATATGAATATAGATAAATATATACATATATATATATATATATATATATATATATATATATAGATAGATATGCACACACACATATATCGATGTATATATATACATATATATATATATATATATATATATATATATATACATACATACACACATATACATATGATAACAATGATTATAATATTGGCGATAATGAAGATGATATCAATTATAATTACGGTAATAATGATAATAATAATAATAAAACAATTACTGTAATAACAATAATGATAATGATGATGGCAGTAAAAATAACGTGAACATCGTAGTGATAATAATGGCGATGATCCTGACAGTAATAGTAATAATAATAATGATAATAATATGATAATAATAATAACAATAATAATAATAATAATAATAACTATAATAATAATAATAATAGTAATAACAATAATAACAGTAATACTACTACTACTAGTAATGGTAATAATATTACTATAGCAATATTATTATTGGTAATATTATTATTATGAACGATTGTAATGATAATAATGATGATAATAATAATAACGATAATTATAACAGTAAAACATATAATGATGATGATGATGATGATGAAAAGGATAACAATGATAATGATAATAAGGATAATAAATATAAAAATGATGATAACAAAATAATGCTAATAAGAATAATAATCACAAGAATAAAAAAATAATGACAATAGTAGTGATAATAATAACAAACTAATAACAATAATAAGCAGCCAAAATAATAACATCAACAAAGTAATTATAATCCTAATGAATAACGATCATGAAAATAAAATACGAGAACTGACATCCCAGTGCTTTTTCCTATACTTATTTTTTTCTGCAACATTTTCAACAAATATCTTCTTGTATTTTGGAATGCAACATTTGATTATTATTATCATTATTATCATTGTTGCGCTGCTAAGGACTGATTCGTTATTATATTTTTGTATATTTTACTTTAACATCGATAGTATATTTAATACACAATGACCAGCATAATAGAAAAAAAAAAAACACACTTTATACTCATTGCAAATTGCATTTCAAGATGAGATAACAATTTCGAAATTTCTTCGGATATTACTTCCATATCTTATCTTAAGTATTTTATCTTATTTTAGCATTTCGTATTTATTTATATAACACAGCGAAAATTAACTAAATGCTTATTCTTCTTATTATTTATCTAGCATTCTTTTTATCACTGTTTATTTTGCCTTTATTATTCATTCCGTATATGTATGTAGATGATCCGCCCTTTATCAATATCACAAAAGAAATCTCATTCTAAAAGTGAAAGCGTTTTGGTAAGCTCTCCGTTTAGTTCAGCAAATAAGATTAAATTCCTCTCTATCATATTAAAGAAAGTCTGACGAAAACAAACTCGAAAATTACGTTTAGTCTTACATTAATTTTCGTTAGAGTTGATCAAAACGTTTTAATAAAGTGCTAGGGCCTCATTAATCATCTTGATTACTAAGATAAGTTTATGAATGAACTCAACGGGGAAGGATGAACGGGTGTTTGTTTACATGTCGTAGTGAAAATGAATGAATGAAGCGTTAATAACACGTGGCAGGTTTTCAAATTGGAATTTGATTTTCAGCTTCTATGGTGTTAATGACTATAACTAATAAGATCAGCGGCATTGATTAGGGATAATTCTTATGTCAAAGATAAAATAAAGATGATTCGAATATCAATTGATAATGATTGTCATAGTACGCATGATAACAAAAAAGGATTAATATGATAATGACCGTGATGGTAATGATAATGATAGTAATATAAATAAGGATAATAATAGTAATAATGATAATAATGATAACAATAATAATAATAATAATAATAATAATAATAATAATGATAATAAAAATAATGATAATAATCATAATACTAATAATAATACTAATGATGATGATAATAATAATAATAATAAAAATAATAATGATAATAATGATAATAATAATAATGATAATAATAATAATAATAATAATAATTATGATAATAATGATAAAGCAAAATAATAGTTATAATAATAATAATAATAATAACGTTAATGATAATAATGATAATAATAATAACAACAACAATAACAAAAGCAACAACAAAATAATAATGATGAGAATAGTAATAACAACAACAATAATATTAATAAAAACAATAACAATGATAAAAATGATCATAATATAAATAATGATAATAATAGTAATGATAACAATTATGATACTACAACTACTACTAAAAATAATAATAGTGATAATAAAAATAATAATAATAATAATAACAACAACAACAACAACAGCAATAATAATAATAATAATAATGATAATAATGGTAATAATAATTATAATAATCTCAATAATAACACCGCCACCAACAAAAACAGTAACAATCATAATAACAATAATAATCATGATAATAATACGAATGATGATAATAATAGCAATAACAATAATTTTAAATCTAATGCTATTTATAATATTAGTAATAATGATGATAATAATTATAATAATAATAATAATAATGGTGATAATAATAAGAAATAATGATAACAATAATAATAATATTAATAATAATGATAATAACAATAATAATGCTAATAATAATGATAATAATAATGATAACAATAATAATAATAATAATAATAATAATAATAATAATTAATAATAGTAATATCATTGATAATGAATAATAATAACAATAGCAATGCTAATAATAATAATAATGATAATAACAATAACAATATTAATAATGATAACAATAATAATAATAATAACAATAATAATAATAAAAAATAATAATGATAATGACAATACTAATAGTAATAATAATAATGATGATAATAATAACAATAGTTAGTAAATAAGTAAATAATACAAATCATGATAATATTAATGATGATAATGATGATAATAGTAAAATAATAAAAACAAGAATAAACACACATATATATGTATATGCACATATACATATATATATATATATATATATATATATATATATATATATATATATAAACATATATATATATATATATATATATATACACATACATATATATATATATATATATATATATATATATATATATATATATATATATATATATGTATATATATATATATATATATATATATATATTTATATATATTTGTATGTTTCTATGTCTGTATATATATATTATTTAGCTAAAAAGATGCTTTTAAAACGAGCAAACAAAAAAATATGATGGACCCCTACCGAGTGCCCTCCAATCGCGACCCTCCCTCCTTCCCTCCCTCCCCCTCCCTCGCCGAGTTTGTTTTGTGTGTCACGCTTTTACGAGGAAATGGTGTCCCAAGTCGGGTCAACAGTCTCGCCTCCCGCCTCCCCTTCGCAGCTCCTCCTTTGTCAACAATGGGAGGGGCTCTTCCTTCCTTCCTCCGAACCGATCTGATTTCGACTTTTTTCCTCCTTTTTTTTTTAAGAAATGATGTTTCTGGCTGTTGTTTTTGGTGTTGTTGTTGCTTTTATACAGTTGTTGAATAAATATTGACCGTTACTTACTGGTTGTTGGATTTTAACACGTAGATTATCTTTTTTTCCTGATTTTTTACTTCTCTTCTTCTTTTCTTCCATTTCTCTTTTCCCTTTTCGATTCTTTTTTATGGTCGTGTACTCTCGAAGAAAACCTAACTTCGGGTTTCAGGGTTTCAGGATTATCTCCTTTATTCGCACTGTTAAAAGTATTTTTCTTTCACTTGAGGGGGATGGGGAGAGGGAGAGGGAGGGAGGAGGGTAAGGCAAAGTAGAGGGAGGGAGGGAGGGGAGGGGGGCGTCTGTCTTCTTTTCTCTCTCTCTCTGTCTAATCTTTGCCGGATGGAGTCAAAGAGGATTTTCTGCAGCTTAACTGAAGGATTTTCCCAATGGATTTTTTCCCCCAGGAACTTGTTGCGACTTTGACTTCTTTTTAAGCCTGCAGGACATTCTTATAGTGTGTTATTATCGTCATTGTTATTATTACTGTCATCATTATTGCTATTATATTCCTATCATTATCATATCTTATCAGTATTGCCATATAACCATCATTGTTATTATCTTAGTATTATTGTTTTGTTGTTATTAATATATTATGTTATAGGGAATTATTATCATATATCAAGGGCTCCTAGGATTTTATGCAATTACTTTTTAAGAGGAAAATGATGCTACATCATCACCCCATTGTTTGTGTGAAGTTCAGTGCTGGAAGTAATAATAATAATAATAATAATAGGAATGATAATAGTAATGATACTAATACTAATACTGATAACAACAGTAATGATAATAATGATAATAATAATAATAATAATAATTATAATAATAATAATGATAATAAGGA
>NC_061843.1:5916555-5921555 GCF_019202785.1 Penaeus chinensis | reverse complement strand
CCCTCTCCCCCTCTCCCCCTCTCCCCCTCTCCCCCTCTCCCCTCTCCCCCTCTCCCCCTCTCCCCCTCTCCCCCTTCTCCCCCTCTCTCTCTTTCCAAGAAAAAAATCTTAAATTTCCGCATTAGATATACACTTCCATTAAATTTTGTCTCTGTTGATGACAGACGAGAGAAACGTAATACGAATGCTGATGTGCGTGCATGTGTTTCATATACAAACGCACACACACAGACATACACTCACATAGACCATGCACGCATGCACACGCACACACATACACAAGAACACACACACGTACACACACATACACATACACACATACACACGCAAACACTCACACACACACACACACAAACACACACAAACACACGCATTCACACGCAAACACACGCATTCACACACAAACACATACACACACGCGCAAACAAACAACAACACACACACACACACGCACGCATTCACAAACATACACAAACACATATGCTTTTATCTACTACCTATCTTTCTATATTTCTTTTTATGCATTTATCTATTCATCTATTTGAATGTATTTTTTATTTGCTTTCTACCTATTCCTTTATCTACCTAACTAACTACTCATGAACCTACTTTCCTATCTATATACATACTTAACTATCTATCCATCTATCTGCCCTCCTATCTATCTGGCTAAACTCATACTAAAATTTAGACAAACCTTCTATTTTGCACATCACGGCATCACACATCTCTCTCTATCTATCTCTCTCTCTCCCTCCCTTTCCCCCTCCCTCTCTCTCTCTCTTTCCCCGCCCCCCTCTCTCTCTACCTCTCCCTCCCCCCTCTCTCTCCCTCCCTTTCCCCTTCCTTCTCCCTCCTCCCTCTTCGCCCCCCCCTCTCTCTCCCTCCCTTTCCCCTTCCTTCTCCCCCCTCCCTCCTATCCCCCTCTCTCTCTCCCCTCCCTCTCCACCCCCCTCTCTCTTCCCCCCGCCCCTCTCTCTCCCTCCCCCTTTCCCCCTTCCTCTCCCCCCCCTCCCTCTCTCTTCCCCCCCGCCCCTCTCTCCCTCCCCCTCATCCCCCTTTCCCCCTTCCTCTCCCCCCTTCTCCCTCTCCACCCCCCTCTCTCTCCCTCCCTTTCCCCTTCCTTCTCCCTCCTCCCTCTTCGCCGCCCCCCCTCTCTCTCCCTCCCTTTCCCCTTCCTTCTCCCCCTCCCTCCTATCCCCCTCTCTCTCTCCCCTCCCTCTCCGCCCCCCTCTCTCTTCCCCCCGCCCCTCACTCTCCCTCCCCCCTCATCCCCCTTCCCCCCCTTCCTCTCCCCTTCTCCCTCTCCGCCCGCCTCTCTCTTCCCCCCCACCCCCCTCTCTCCCCCTCCCCCCTCCCTCCCTCTCCGCCCCCCTCTCTCTTCCCCCACCCCCGGCCCTCTCTCTCCGTTGCACTGCAGGGCGAGACGGCAACTCGCACGTCATTGCCTGTGATGGATGTATATGTTGTTTCCCCGTTCATTGTGTGGTCCTCTGCTCGACCCCTCGCATCCGTTTTCTATATCTGGTCTTGTTGGGTCAGAGAGTTAGCGGTGACTCTTTGTATTTGTACTTTTTTTTGCATGTTCTTTAGTTTTGTTGTTGGTTTGTATGTATATTAATTTGTTATCGATGTTTATATCATCGTTGTTGATATTATTGTTATTAGTATCAATATCATCATCTTCATTATCATTAATAACACATCATCATTACTATTATTAATATTATTATTATTAGCATTATCATATTATTATCAAGGGTATTAGCTGTAATATTATCATCATCACTGTTATTAACAATATTACTGTTACTATAATTATCATTATTATTGTTATCATTTATTTTATTAATGTTGCATTTGCTGTCATTGTCAATATTATCACTATCATGAAATTGTTGTCATTATCATTGTCATCATTACTACTATTATTTCCATAATTAATTTCATCATCATTACTATTGTTATTGCTATCACTATTATTTTAGTTATTTTTTATATGTATATCTTTTTATCTATATTATTTATTCATTTATACATTTTTTATGGAATTATATTATTATACTCTTTATTTACATGATTTATTTAGATGATTCAACTACAATTTGCTTTATGAAAAAAAACTAAGGTGAATTCTAAACATAACATTCTATAACATTTTCATAACATTCTATAACATTTTCATAACATTCTATAAAATGTTCATAACACTCTATAACATAACATTCTATAACATTTTCATAACATTCTATAACATTTTCATAACATTCTATAAAATGTTCATAACACTCTAAACATAACATTCTATAACATTTTCATAACGTTCTATAACATAACATTCTATAAAATTTCCAAAACATTCTATAACATTTTCATAACATTCTATAACATAACATTCTATGACATTTCCACAGCATTCTATAACATTCCATCACCCTAACAAAGAAAGGCGAAGAATTTAAAAAAAATACCCACATCCTTTAGTCTAATCCTGTTCAAAATCCTCCGCATTCCAGATGAAATTAACGATGGCAGATCTCTTGACAAAATAATTCAAAAGAATTATCTTCCTCAATTTCATTAGCAGAACACCACTGGCATTTCAGGCGTCCATACAGCACGAGAGATAAGCACTGAATTGAGGAGTAAATATATATACATAATCTCTGGTATCGTGACTATTGCACAAAATTTCGGATTTGGTCTCTTTGCAATGGGATGCAAGCGGCTGGGTCATAAAACAGGGATTTTGTTTCAATATTAACTATCTGTGAGTTGTACTTATATAGATACATGTATACTCATGCGCTCACATACGGACACACGCGTATAGACACAAGCATTTTTATGTGAATATGTATACAGTAGATAGATTGATAATTAATTGATTGATAGATAGATGGATATATTGATAGATATGAACATAAACAGATAGACGCAGAGAGATAGATAAATAGACATAGACATAACTAGATCCACTTTTATATACAACTCTATACGTGGCTGAATTGCTATGTTCATATACAGCATGCAGCTACTCACTCACCTTTCATTCTGCTGAACCAATGAATCCGACAAATTGGGCAAAAATATTGCTGGCTTCCTATACGAATATACCCTTTCTCCTGATAGCGAATCGACCCGCCTCCCCCCCCCCTCTCCCCCCTTCTACTGATAACGAATCAGCTTTCAAAAGAACCCTTTTGATTCTCACGTACAGCTGGAAGATCCCACTCCCCCTGTACCCTCCCTTTCACAGTACCCCTCCCTCCCCCTGTACCCTCCCTTCCACAGTAACCCCTCCCCCTCCTTCCCCTACTACCCTCTCTCCCTCCCAGGGCTGAATATAATCCCCCTGTTCTCGCTGTATCTCTCTCTATCGATGTCTGTTTATTTTTCTGTCTTTCTCTGTCTCTGTTTGTCTGTCTCTATTTCTGTCTGTCTGTTTCTGTCTCTGTTTGTCTGTCTCTATTTCTGTCTGTCTGTCTGTTTGTCTGTTTGTCTGTTTGTCTGTTTGTCTGTTTGTCTGTTTGTCTGTTTGTCTGTTTGTCTATTTGTCTGTTTGTCTGTTTCTCTGTCTGTCTGTCTGTCTGTCTGTCTGTCTGTCCGTCTGTCTGTCTGTTTGTCTGTCTGTGTGTCTGCCTGTCTGTCTGTCTCTCTCTCTCTCTCTCTCTCTCTCTCTCTCTCTCTCTCTCTCTCTCTTTCTCTCTTTCTCGGTCTGTATTTGTCTGGCTATTTGTCTGCTCTCTCTCTCTCTCTCTCTCTCTCTCTCTCTCTCTCTCGCTATTTGTATCCCCCCCCTCTTCCTCTGAGAGCACTTTTAGGTAGCGCACTCTCAGTTAATCACTGCACTCCATAGTGAATCTTAAGTCACTTTTACTTCGGAATTTGATTTTAAAAAACCTGGTGTGTTATTATTTTTGTTTTGTTTTTGTTCGGAAATTATAAAAAAAAAATGATTCTGTCAACATCGCAACATTTCCTTTTTTATTATTATTCACGTATAAAATCCACGAATATCACTCACACACACGAATGAATGACTACCTAGGCAATATACTTAATATCTTGGTGAAGAATAAATTATAGAAGAAAGGAAATATTAGGATAGAGGCGGGAGGGTGGACGTAGTGAGGGAGGAAATAGAGAGGGAAGGAGTGAGGGAGACAGGGAGGAAAGGAGGGAGGAAGGGAAAGGGATGGACGAAGACGAGCAACGGAGGGAGGAAAAAGAAAGAAGGAAGAGTAGAGAGACGAAGGGAGTTAAAAGGAGATAGACGGAGGGAGGGGAAAGGAATGAGAGAGAAGGGGAGAAACGGAGGAAGTGAATGGAATGAGGGAAAAGGAGATAGACGGAGGGAGAGGAAATAAATGAGAGAGAGGGGGAGAAACGGAGGAAGTGAATGGAATGAGGGAAGAAGAGAGAGACGTAGGGAGGGGAAAGGAATGAGAGAGAAGGGGAGAAACGGAGGAAGTGAATGGGATGAGGGAAGAGGAGAGAGACGTAGGGAAGGGGAAAAGGAATGAGAGAAAAGGGAATAAACGGAGGAAGTGAATGGAATGAGGGAAGATGAGAGAGACGTAGGGAGGGGAAAGGAATGAGAGAGAAGGGGAGAAACGGAGGAAGTGAATGGGATGAGGGAAGAGGAGAGAGACGTAGGGAAGGGGAAAAGGAATGAGAGAAAAGGGAATAAACGGAGGAAGTGAATGGAATGAGGGAAGATGAGAGAGACAGAGGGAGAGAAAGGAATGAGAGAAAAGGAAAGAGAGAGAGCGAGTGAAAAAAAATAATGAAGAGAAGAGATAAGAAAGTAGGGAAAGGAAGGAGAGGAAAGAAAATAGACAGAGGAAAGGAAATGAACGAGAGAAGGAAAACAATGATAAGCAAAATCAACCCAACTACCTAACGTGTAAAATAAATGACCAAAAAAGCACATATTTTCGATCGAAATATAACCCCCCCGCTGAGTATGCAAATCAACGTACCTCAGGGAGATAGTT
>NC_061843.1:5909055-5911555 GCF_019202785.1 Penaeus chinensis | reverse complement strand
AGAGAGAGAGAGAGAGAGAGAGAGAGAGAGAGAGAGAGAGAGAGAGAGAGAGAGAGAGAGAGAGAGAGAGCGAGAGGAGGTAGGGGGAAGCGAGGGAGAGAGAAAGAGAGAGAGAGAGAGAGAGAGAGAGAGAGAGAGAGAGAGAGAGAGAGAGAGAGAGAGAGAGAGAGAGAGAGGGAGAGAGAGAGAGAGAGAGAGAGAGAGAGAGAGAGAGAGAGAGAAAGAAAGAGAGAGAGAGAGAGAGAGAGAGAGAGAAAGAAAGATAGATATATGGGTAGATAGACAGATAGATAAACAGATAGATAGATATATTGATAGGTAGATATATACAGAAATATATATATATATATATATATATATATATATATATATATATATATATATATATAGATAGATAGATAGATAGATGGATGGATGGATAGAAAGACAGGCAGATATATAGATAAATAGAGAAAAAGAGAGAAAGACAGCAAACCAGCTAGCCAGCCAAACAGACAGACAGAAACAGAGACAGAAGTTAAGAATGGGGCATTTGCATACAGTAACAAAAGTTCAGAACAAAGTAGCAAAAAGAGTCACCCAATGAGTAAGAAGACGTACTAAAGGTTGAGAGTAAGCTTAGAGATAGTAGGAAAAAAGGAGAAGAAGAAAAAATCCGAATAAGAGAGAGAGGAAAATAAAAAACGAAAAGCTGTTGAATTAAGGATTTATTTCTGAGGCAAAAATGGGACTGGATAGGATAAAAGAGGAAAGGGGACGAAGACAAAGATGATGATGGTGATGATGATGATAATACTGATAATAATGAAAGTGATTTTGATGTTGCTGCTGCTGCTGATGATGATGATGGAGATGATGGTGATGATGATAATAATACTAATAATAATGATAATTGTGATGCTGCTGCTGATGGTGATGGTGATAGTGATGATAGTGATGATGATGATAATACTGATAATAATGATGATGATAGTGAATCTGCTGCTGATGATGATGATAAAATACTACTAATAATGGTGATGAAGTTGATGCTGCTGCTGGTGATGATGATAATAATGATGGTGATAATAATGATAAAGATGATGATAATAATACTGATAATAATGGTGATAATGATAATGATGCTACTACTATTAATAATGATCTTGATAATAACTTTAATGCTAATGCTAATGCCAACCCTGACTCGAATGATCATCTTAAAAATACCAAATAATGATGAGGATGATGCCATTTGATAATATAAGAAACTCGAAAGTTACAGACATATTAAAGAACATAATATCAAAGATTTAAAAGGATGTTATAAATGCAACGCCAGAGAGTGCGAGGGTGTCAATCTGCAAGGGGAAGAGAGACATACAGGACTGTGGAAACTATAGGGGAATAAACACCGGTGTCACAGGCGATGAACAAATGGGAGAGAAAATGGAACAAGAAGAATAGAAAGGGAAGAGAGATAGATGGAGAACAGTCGGGTGTCATGCGAGGAAAATGAAGAACGAATTTTTAATATTTTTAGTTTTATTATTATTTATATATCTATATATTTATTTATCCATCTATTAATTAATTATTATTGTTATTATTATTTGAATTGGAGTTCCTTATGCAGTATTGTCTCTCTGGTGTTATTGTGGAGCATCCGTCCTAGATTAGTGAAGGTAATGATAGGTTTATACGTATAGGATGATTTGTTGATGTTATGTAAAGTACAAGGGGGGGGGGGGTGAACTTGTATCAGGGCGGGGCGGGGCGGGGCGGGGGCGTGGCTTAGCTCGAGGGGGGGGAGGGGGGCACTGCGGGGGTTGACGGTAGAGCGAGAGGTTTCCAACTCTCTCTGGCGCTTCATAGTCTGCGTCTGTCTGTCTGTCTGTCTGTCTGTCTGTCTGACTGTCTGTTTGTCTGTCTGTCTGTCTGTCTGTCTGTCTGTTTGTCGTCTGTCTGTCTGTCGGTCTGTCTGTCTGTTTGTCTGTCTGTTTGTCTGTCTGTCTGTCTGTCTGTCTGTCTGTTTGTCTGTCTGGCTTTCTGTGTGTCTGTTCTCTCTCTCTCTCTCTCCCTCTCTCTCTCTTTCTTTCTCTCTTTCCCTCTTCCTTCCCTTCCTCTCTCTCTCTCTCTCTCTCTCTCTCTCTCTCTCTCTCTCTCTCTCTCTCTCTCGCTCTCGCTCTCTCTCTTTCTCTCTCTCTCGATCTCGCTCTCTCTTTCTTTCTCTCTTTCCCTCTTCCTTCCCTTCCTCTCACTCTCTCTCTCTCTCTCTCTCTCTCTCTCTCTCTCTCTCTCGCTTTTGCTCTCTCTTTCTTTCTCTCTTTCCCTCTTCCTTCCCTTCTCCTCTCTCTCTCTCTCTCTCCCTCTCTCTCTCTCTCTCTCTCTCTCTCTCTCTCTCTCTCTCTCTCTCTCTCTCTCTCTCTCTCTCTCTCTCCCTCTCCTTGGTATTTATATACACAGGGAAAGAGTTCTATCGGCGAGTGTGGAAATACTTCTAAGAGGAAGCAGTGCCAGA
>NC_061843.1:5884055-5894055 GCF_019202785.1 Penaeus chinensis | reverse complement strand
TCTTTTTGCATCTTCCTTTCCTTCCTTTCTGCTTTTTCTTATTTTTGTTTTTGTTGTTGTTCTTCTTCTTTTTTCTTCTTCTTCCTCCTTTATTTTCTTCTTCTTCTTCTTGCTCTTCTTTTTCTTTTATTTTACTTCTTCTTTCTGCTAATTTCTTCTTCCTTCCTTTTCTTATGTCTTCTTTCTTCTTTCTTCTCTTCAGTTTTTCTTCTTTCTTCTTCCTTCTCCTTTTCTTTCTTTCTTCTCCTTCTCTTTTCTCTTTTATTCTTCTTCCTTTTTACCTTCCTTTTTCTTCTTTTTCATTATTTTTTTCCATATTTCATCTCTTATCTTGTATATTCTTCTATCATCTTCCTTCTAAATTCTTCATCTTCTCTATTTTTTTCTGTGTTTGTTTCTCATTACACTTTCGACCCCCCCCCCCCCTCATCAATTTTTTCTTTTCTCTTTCACCTTATCTCCTTCTTCCCCTTCACTTTTTGCCTATTGTCATTTTCCTCATTCCCTTCTAGCCTCTTTCTCTCTTTTCTCTCTCCGCCTTCATCCGTCCTTGCCCTTCCCTTACCATTCCTATTCGCCATTTCCCCTTTTCCTTTTTTTTCTCCTTCCATTCCTTATTTCCTCCTCTCGCCCCTTACTCTCTTTCTATTCATTTTTTTCTCTTTTCCTCTCCGTGTGTTTATCTTCTTTTTCTTCATCCCATGCCCCTCTCCTATTTCCCTCACTTTTCTCATTCTTCTTTACCTCTCCCTTTTCCCTTCTGTTTTGTCTCTTCTCCCTCACCCCCATTCCTCACTTCTTATTTATCTCTCCCAGCTCCCTCGCCTCTCACTCTCTTATCCTTCTCTCTCTCCCCATCTATTTTATTTCCCCTGCTCGCTCTCCATCTCCCACGCCCCCTTCCCCCATTTTCTCTCTTCTCTCCCTCTCCATCTTTTCCCCTTCCCCTCTCCATCTCCCCTTCTTATCTCCCACGCTGCTTCCCTTATTTCTCCTTCTCCTCTCCATCTCCTATGCTCCCTTCCCTTATTTGCCTCTTCTCTTCTCCTTCTTAATTTCCCCTTCCTCTCTCCATCTCCCTCTCCCCCTTCCCCTCCTTTTCCTTTCCCTCTCCATTCCCAACGCCTCCTTCTCTCATTTTCCTCTCTTTTCCCTCTCTATTCCCCACGCCTCCTTCTCTCATTTTCCTCTCTTTTCCCTCTCTATTCCCCACACCCACTTCTCTCATTTTCTTTTCTTCTCTCTCTCCTTCCTTTCCCCTTCCCCTCTCTATCTCCCCCTTCCCCAACCCCTCATCGGCCTCTTCGCATTCTGTGGCTTTTAACTGAATTACTCAATGTTCCTTCGCGAGGCCCTGCGAGATGGATGAAGGAAGAGAGAGGGCGAGAATAGGGTAAGGAGGCGAAGAGAGGTAGGGGAAGAGTAGGGGGGAGGGAGGTTGGGGAAGAGTAGGGGGGGAGGAAGGTAGGGGAAGAGAAGGGGGAGGAAGGTAGGAGAAGAGTAGGGGGAGGAAGGTAGGGGAAGAGTAGGGGGGAGGTAGGGGAAGGAGTGGGGGGGGGAGGTAGGGGAGAGTAGGGGGGGAGGGAGGTAGGGGAAGAGTAGGGGGGAGGGAGGTAGGGGAAGAGTAGGGGGGAGGGAGGTAGGGAAGAGTAGGGGGGGAGGGAGGTAGGGGAAGAGTAGGGGGGGAGGGAGGTAGGGGAGAGTAGGGGGGAGGGAGGTAGGGAGAGGTAGGGGGGGAGGTGGTAGGGAGGAGAAGGGGATGAGGGGTAGGGAGGAGGGGAAGAGAGGAGGGAGGGAGGGTAGGGAAGGTAGGGGGGAGGAGGTAGGGAAGGGTAGGGAGGGGAGGGAGGTAGGGGAAGAGAGGGGGGGAGGAGGGGTAAGGGGAGAGGGGGGAGGAGGGAGGAGGGGAAGAGGAGGGGGGGGAGAGGGTGGGGAGAGAGGGGGAGGGAGGGGAGGGGGAGAGGAGAGGGGGAAGGGAGGGGAGGGAGGGGGGGGGAGGGGGGGGGGGAGGAGGGGAGGGGGAGGGGGAGGGAGGAGGGGAGGAGGGAGGGAGGAGGGAGGAGGGGGGAAGGTAGGGGGGGGAGGGATGGAGGAGGGGAAGAGGGGGGAGAGGGAGGGGGGAGGTAGGGGGAGAGGAGGTAGGGGAGGGGGGGAGGGAGGTAGGGGGAAGGTAGGGGGGGGGAGGGAGGGTAGGGGAGAGAGTAGGGGGGGAGGGAGGTAGGGGAGAGAGGGGTAGGAGGGAGGAGGAGGAGGGAGGGGGAGGAGGGAGGAGGGGAGAGTGGGGGGAGAGGGAGGTAGGGAGAGGAGGGGGGAGGAGAGGGAGGTAGGGGAGAGAGGAGGGGGAGGGGAGGTAGGGGAGGGGAGGGGGGGGGAAGGGGAGGAGGGTGGAGGAAGGGTAGGGGGGAGGAGGGAGGAGGTGAGGGGAGAGGAGTGAGGGGGAGGGGAGGAGGGAGGGAGGGAGGGGAAGGGTAGGGGGGGGAGGGGAGGTAGGGAGGTAGGGAGGGAGGGAGGTGAGGGAGAGTGAGGGGGGAGGGGAGGAGGGGAGAGAGGGAGGGGAGGGAGGAGGGGGAAGGGTAGGAGGGGAGGGAGGAGAGGGGAGAGTGAGGGGGGAGGAGGAAGGGAGGTAGGAGGAAGGAGGGGGGAGGTGGAGAGGAGGAGGGGGGGGGAGGAGGTAAGGAGGGGGGAGGTAGGGGGGAGGAAGGAGGGAGAGGGGGGGAGGGGAGGGGGGAAGAGAGGGGAGGGGAGGTAGGAGGAAGGAGGGGAGGGAGGAGGAGGGGAAGAGGGAGGGAGGGGAGAGGAGGTAGGGAAGGGTAGGGGAGGGAGGTAGGGAGGAGGAGGGGAGGGAGGGAGAGGGGAGAGTAAGGGGGGGAGGGAGGAGGGGGAAGGGTTAGGGGGGAGGGGGGAGGGGAAGGAGTGAGGGGGAGGGAGGTGAAGGGGGAGAGAGGTGGGGGGGAGGGAGGTGGGGAGGGGGAGGGAGGAGAGGGGGGGAGGGTAGGGGAGGAGAGAGGGGAGGAGGGAGGTAGGGGAGAGGGGGGGGAGGGGAGGGAGTAGGGGAGAGTGGGGGGAGGATGGGGAGGGGGGGAGGAGTAGGGGGGAGGGAGGAGGGGGAGAGGAGGTAGGGGGGAGGAGGGAGAGGAGGGGAGGAGAGGGGGGGGAGGGAGGTGGAAGGGGTAGGGGGGAGGGAGGAGGTAGGGGAGAGGGGAGGGAGGGGAGGGAGGTAGGGAAGAGAGGGGGGAGGAAGGGAGGTAGGGGAGGAGGGGGGGAGGGGAGGTAGAGGAGGGTGGGGGGAGGGGAGAGGAGGGGAGGAGGAGGGGGGGGAGGGAGGTAGGGGGAGAGGGGGGGGAGGGGAGGTAGGGAGGGTAGGGGGGGGAGGGAGGAGGGAAGAGTGAGGGGGGAGGGAGGTGGAGGGGAGGAAAGGGGGGGGGGGAGGGGAGGGTAGGGGAGAAGAGGGGGGGGAGGGGGAGGGGGGAGGAGTAGGGGGGAGGGAGGGAGGGGGAAAGGAGAGGGGGGGAGGGAGGAGGGGAGGAGGAGGGGGAGGGGAGGGAGGTAGGGGAAAGAGAGGGGGGGGAGGGAGGTAGAGGGAGGGGAGGGGGGAGGGGGGAGGGGAAGAGTAGGGGGAGGGAGGAGGGAGAGTAGAGGGGGAGGGAGGTAGGGGAAGAGTAGGGGGGAGGGAGGGAGGTAGGGGAAGAGTAGGGGGGAGGGAGGTAGGGGAAGAGTAGAAGGGAGAGGGAGGGAGGTAGGGGAAGAGTAGGAAGAGGAAGGGAGATAATGAAAGGGTAAGGGTGAGAGGTGAAGGAAGGGGGGAGGGGAAAAGAATAATAGAGGTGAGGGGATGGAGAGGCGAAAGGAAGCACGAAAGAGAAAATGATCGAGAGGAGATGAGAGATGGAAGAGAGAGGGGAAATGAAGATGAAGTAAGAGACAGTGGGTGACGAAGTGAGGGTGAGGGGAAAGGGTGAGGGGATGGACCGGATTAGAAGCAAGGAGAGAGTCGAGAATGGAGGAAGGGGGAGGAGAGGGGGAAGGGGCGAGGGGGAAGGTGCAATGTGGGGGGAAGGGGCGAGGGGGAAGGGGCAATGTGGGGGGGGGGGGGGGGTCGAGGGGAAAGAAGGGAGGTGGGAGGAGGAAGGGGGTGGCTCAGGCAGAAGGAAAGAGGGAAATGTTGTCAGAGGCTGAGAGGGTATGAAGGATGGACCCGTATATGGTAAAGTGAGAATGACTTCTCAATTTTTGAGCAAAGAAAAATGTACGTGGAATTTACAGAGGAGGGGAGTAGAAGGGAAAAATATAAAAGTAGATACACGCACAATCACAAATATTCACTTATACATTCATACATGATCACACACATAACTGCACAAATACAAATAAACACACACACGCACAAACACACACACACACACACGCACAAACACACACACACACACACGCACACACATACGCACACACACACACGCTCACACACACACACACACACACACAAACACACACACACACACACTCACACACATACAAGAATACATATATAGAATAGATAAGTATGAAAATAAGAGTATACAAACACATGTACATATCATTTTGATGATCTCAAAAGCCTTTTAGGACAAATGCCAAAATATTCACATTTCTACTCGCGGAGAGAGATCGCAGAGATAACTAAAATGATTCTCGTTTGCTTTAGCCTTTGGTTCCATTAACCGTTCCAAAGAAAACAAAATAGGTTTAACAGAGGAGAAGCAGACGAAGCTTCACAAAACAAGTTACTGAAAACAATTGAATGACGTCAGAAACACGCGTTAGGGGAATGGGATTGTGAAATTGCTCCCCACCAGCGGTCGGTACAAAACAGCTCTGATTTGAAAGGCTGATAAAGATGATAGCACTACCAGCTAGAATCACCCTTTTGTTACCGTAAATTACTGATGAAAAAAAAAATTAATTTCATTTTTCCTATTTAAGAGTACCCCCCCCCCCCCCCCGCCGCTAAATTGCGACACATAAAAATATTGTTTTGGGAAAATATTGTTTTGACTCCCTAATACAGTATTTGCAGGTCCTCCTTTGACTTAAACTTTAGTAAAATGGTTGATTTTTTTTTTTTACTACATGTTTCTTCCGTCAGCCCTAAGTTAGTAGTGTACTTTTGCTGTCATATGTTATCAATCAGGTTTTTCGTCCATAAAATGTCATTTTAATTAATCAACTAATAACATCCAGGTATTTTTCTCCACATTTTAAAGGAAGACAATTCTCCCTTTGTTAATTTTATTTTTGCAGTACAGTTACATACATCGACACAGCTCTTATTATAATAGTCTGCAGATAAGTGTTTGAGGTCAATACAACCCAGAACTCGCCACGAGGAAGAGGCCATATATCGAGGTCCACTCATGCCTAGCCCATCGACCCAACCATATTGAGCATTAGATTTTATTTACTACCAACTGATAACTATATGCCATTGTGCATACTGTGCTTTGCTCTCAAACTATTTTTTTCTTCTTATTTGGATGCGAAATTTCCTCGAATGACTCCATCTCTTGCTTCTTCACAAACAGATGATGATGCTGCTGTAACCAGTTAGATTAGTCTTTCAACTGACAAGGGTATTTTTTTCAAAATTCAGCTTATCTTTTTTTTCATTTTATCCGTCTACCAGTGACCTCTGAATATTGGGCTGTCAAGGGGGGTCTGTCACGTCAGATTCGTTCCAGTCAATCATATATGTAAGCATCACATGATAAATTTAGTTTGGGTTTTGTGAACTGATATATTTGTTCTCTGTGCTCCATGCTGCCCCGATCCGATGCCATCCAAGTTCTCTGATTTAGTTAAGATAATCTCGAAACATTACGATAATTATATTTTCTTAATGGGCGAAGAATGCATTACGCTGAATGACAGGTCTAATTATCTTCGTTGCTTCAGGGAGTTTGTTGAACAATAAAATACTTTTATGAACATGCTTAACTCCCATCCACAGCTAGGCAATTTGACTTGATATTGATCCATATTAACACGTAAAATTGAATCACAAAAGTAGCTGAGGCTACTAAAGTGCCCGATGGCTTACACATTAAGACATATGACCTAAGAATTCTACTTGCAGTTGTGAGCTATCAAGAATGTGGTACTTTTCGAAGCTGACGGGCTGCTAAAAGTAATTTGATCTCTTTAGTGTATGTGTGTGTGCAGTACTAATATCAGAGAGGTAACTTTGGCCACTGTTTAAAACATTGACCGCGTCCTGATCAAGTTGAACACATATCCAGAATAATTTGAGAAAGTTCTCATAATATTAGGAGATTCTCACTGTCATGAAGGTTTTTCCCCGGTGTCACCTGTAAAGCCTCGTGGCCCACTTGTCTTCCCCTCTATTTCTTGTATCAAATATCGTGGCAATTTGCATGTAACAGACATATAAACCATAGTAGTGGATTTCCAGTATTTCAAGCAAAATGTAGTTAATTGAAGCACCTGAAGATATCATCTGTTGTCATTATAACTCCAAGAAAGCTCTTATATCTTATTATCTAATTCTCACAACCCATACCCAGCTTTCACATATAGAAGCTCCGCGGAGGCACTCGAAGATATTATCTGATCAGTGTCAAACATCAGGAGAGTTATTCTGAAATCATTTTGCAACTATTGAATACTACCCATAATCAGTTTTCAAAAAAAGAAGAAAAAAAGGCTACACTTCATGTTAAAGAAATGTAACTGCTTACATCCGGTTGGTCCACAGAAAAAATAACAACAATAGTAAAATAGTTTGGATGTCTGGTTTTATACTTCTCTCTTGTCTACCTCTTGTCTAGCATTTACCTTAAGTATTAGCTGATTTCGCTCTTGCGTCCTTTGAGTAGATACATTGGCACGACATTGCGTGGTGGTCGAATTAGTCGATTACCATTCCTGTGTATACAGACCGTATTCAAATTAAGCTAAAACAACACTGGAGATACTGGACATATTGTGCCCTCTAGCAAAAGGAAAATTATGTTATAAAATCTAACACAATTTCACTTTAATAACGTATGTATGGTTTATCAAGCCAGCCGATAAGACTTTTACTAAACAGGTCTGTCATGTCTAGCTTTTGTTCTATGTTGTGAATCGCATGAATCACACACGCACACGCACATGCATACACACACACACATACATACACATACACATACACACACACAAACACTAACAGTCACACACACATAAACACAACATAAACAGACACACACACACACACACACACACACACACACACACACACACACACACACACACACACACACACACACACACACACACGTACACGCACACACACAAACACATACACACACACACACACACACACACACACGCACGCACCACTCCATATATATATATTATATATATATATATATGTATATATATAAATATATATATATGTATATATATAAATATATATATATATATGTATATATGAATATATATATGTATACATATGTATATATGAATATATATATATATATATATATATATATATATATATGTAAATATACATACACACACACACACACAGACACACACACACACATACACACACACACACGCACACACACACACACACACACACACACACACACACACACACACACACACACACATATATGTATATATATATATATGTATATATATATATATATATATATATATATATATATATATATATATATATATATAAACACACCACCAGCACCGCCGCCGCCACTACCCCACCACCGGGCACCTAACGAAGATAATTCCTCTGGACAATTATCCAATATAGAGCAAAAGAGTCGTTCATGGAGAGAGATATTAGGTTACGAGCAGGAGTCGGTGGGCGGCGGTGACCAGGATACAGTGGACAGTGGATGGATGGGTGGATGGATGGATGGTGGGTGGATGGATGGATGGATGGATGGTGGGTGGATGGAATGATGGGTGGTTGGGTGGATGGAAGGATGATGGGTGGTTGGGTGGATGGAATGATGGGTGTGTGGGTGGATGGAAGGATGATGGGTGGTTGGGTGGATGGAATGATGGGTGGGTGGGTGGATGGATGGATGGTGGGTGGATGGAATGATGGGTGGTTGGGTGGATGGATGGATGGTGGGTGGATGGGTGGATGGATGGAAGGATGGTGGGTGGATGGAAGGATGGAAGAATGATGGGTGGATGGATGGAAGGATGGTGGGTGGATAGGTGGATGGATGGATGGTGGGTGGATGGGTGGATGGATGGCAGGATGGTGGGTGGATGGAAGGATGGAAGGATGGTGGGTGGATGGGTGGATGGAAAGATGGGTGGTTGGGTGGATGGATGGAAGAATGATGGGTGGATGGATGGATGGATGGAAGGATGGTGGGTGGATGGAAGGATGGAAGAATGATGGGTGGATGGGTGGATGGAAGGATATGTGGTTGGGTGGATGGATGGAAGGATAGAAGAATGATGGGTGGTTGGGTGGATGGAATGATGGGTGGATGGAAAGATGATGGGTGGATGGAAAGATGCTGGGTGGTTAGGTGGATGGAATGATGGAATGATGGGTGGATGGGTGGATGTGTTTTAAGGTGTGGAGGAACATGAGTAAGTGTTATTAGTGGATGGATGAGGTAGTTGGGTGGCGGTTGGAAATAGGGAAGTGGAAAGATAGGGTGAAGGTGGGTGTTGGGTGGAGTGGATAGGGAGTGGGTAGGAGGATGGGGGTAGGTACAGATCTGTGTGTTTGTCAGTGTGTACGTGTGTGTGTGTGTTTATGTGTGTGTGTGTGTGTGTGTGTGTGTGTTTATGTGTGTGTGTGTGTGTGTGTGTGTGTGTGTGTGTGTGTGTGTGTGTGTGCGTGTGTGTGTGTGTGTGTGTGTGTGTGCGTGTGTGTGTTTGTGTGTGTGCATGTATGTATACGTGTGTGTGTGTGTGTGTGTGTGTGTGTGTGTGTGTGTGCGCATGTGTGTGTGCACATGCGTGTGTGTTTGTTTATGTGCGCGAGTCTAGCGTGTACACATATAAATGAATCTAAATTTTCCTTCCTCTATCCCACTCTATATAAGGAAGAAACATCATGAAAAAAATACTTCTTAAAAACTAAACGTATTTTTACATGTCATCGAAACCTGAATAACATTAATTCTTATTCCAAATCAGATTTCCTTTCACATCAATATATTTTTTTCAATAGATTGAATCACAGTCACGTCTTTTTTTTAGAAAATAATCTGATCAAAATTTATATCTGAGAACTTAATCCGAAACAACTTTAAATACACATAAAGGTAAGTCCCAGTATAGATCAACCCGATTTCAGATCATTATAAATGTACGAACCTCGTCATAATCTTATGTCGATTTTTTAAAAGTTTTCCGTAAGAGAGGTGAGAGCATTAGTATTCAAAACCCATAAAGTAGGATTAAAACACTTTTCATCCTTACTTTACGCAGTTCGTATCGCACTTATGTTAATGCAAATGATATTCTATGCGACTGATTGAACTGAAGTAGGCTGCAGGTTTTAATAGCCTGTGCTGTTGCCGTATGCATGGTCTGTGATTTAATTATGCGAGTATATATAGCTACGTGTGTGTCTATAAGATTTACTACATTTATGTAAGCACTCACGCATACATGTATTAAATTTATACATACAAACACGTCCTTAACATTTGAGCATACATGTACACAAACACACACACACACACACACACACACACACACACCCATCCACCTACACACTCGAGAAAAAACAAACAAAAAAACAACAACAAAGCAAATGAAACGAAAAACAAAGGAGACTGGATAAAGGGGAAAGAAATATAAAACATCTAAAGGGGGACATGGAAACAGAGGGATACCAAACGTGATAAAAAAGCAGATAAGGAAATAATAAAAAAAAGTTAAAATTCACGGTAAAAAACTAACAAAAACTAATGAAAAAAAAAGAGAGAAGGAATAAAAAGAAAAAAAGAAGAAAAAAACAGAA
>NC_061843.1:5807208-5819708 GCF_019202785.1 Penaeus chinensis | reverse complement strand
ACAACCCTTCACTCTCTCTCTCTCTCTCTCTCTCTCTCTCTCTCTCTCTCTCTATCTCTTTTCTTTCTATCTCCTCTCTCTCTCCCTCTTTTGATTAATCTATCTGTCATTTCCTTTCTTTTCTCTCACCCTTGCTTTATATTTATCTATCCCTCTCTCTCCCTTTCTTTCTCTTCCTCTCTTTCTTTATCCGACCTTCTCTATCTATTTCCTTCCATTTCTTTCCCTATCTATTACTCTCTTTTCCTTCACAGCTTCCCATTATCTACCCCATCTCTCCCTCTCTTCTTTATCCTCCTTTCGTCTCCTCCTCTTCTTCACACTCATTCTCTCTTTTCTTCCTTTATTCCCTCATCCTCCGTTCTACTTTCTTTTTTTTCTCTCTGTTTCCTCTTTATCCAATTTCTCTACTTCCCTCCCTCTCCTTCCCTCTTCTTCACTTACTTTCCCTTCTCCTTCTCTCACTACTTCCCTCCCTCTCCTTGCCTTCCTCACTCTCCCTCTCATTCTCCCTTCCCCACACTCCCTACTTTCTTCCCTTATTCTCTTTATCTCATTCACCTTTGTCCCTCCCTCTCCTTCCCTTCCCCTTCCCTCTCCTTCCCTCCCCCACCCTCCCTTCCCCTCACTCTCCCTTCCTTTTTAATTTTCCCTTCCCCCTCCCTCTCCTTCCTTATATTCCTTCCTTCTCTCACTCTCCCTCCCTCACTCACTCTCCTTCCTTCCCTCTCCCTCATTCTTCATCCCCCGTCCTTCTCCAACCCCACCTCACTCTCCCTCCCTCCTTCACTCTCCCTCCCCCCTCACTCTCCACCCTCCCTCACTCTCCCTTCCCCTCTCTCTCCCTTCCCCTTCACTCTCCCTCCCCCCTCACTCTCTCCCTCCCTCCCTCACTCTCCATCCCCCTCACTCTCCATCCCCCGTCACTCTCCCTCCCCCCTCACTCTCTCCCTCCCTCACTCACTATCCCTCCCCCTCCCTCTCCATCCCCCGTCACTCTCCCTCCCCCCCTCACTCTCTCCCTCCGTCACTCACTCTCCATCCCCTCCCTCCCCCTCCCCCGTCACCCTCCCTCCCCCCACACTCTCTCCCTCCCTCACTCTCTCCCTCCCTCATTCACTCTCCATCCCCCCTCACTTTCCCTTCCCCCTCATTCCCCCTCCCCCCTCACTCTCCCTTCCCCCTCATTCCCCCTCCCCCCTTACTCTCTCTCTCCCTCCTCACTCTCCCTCCCCCCTCACTCTCTCCCTCCCTCACTCACTCTCCACCCCCCCTCACTCTCCCTTCCCCCTCACTCTCCATCCCCCTCCCTCTCCATCCCCCCTCATTCTCCCTCCTCCCTCACTCTCTTCCTCCTTCTCTGTCTCTCCGATAACAGTTCGTCTTCAAGTTAACGAGATCTTAAACCACCATGAGTGACGCAGGTTGTCCCCAGGATAAGCAGAAAGACACATAAGTAGAAGAGACGCATAAGCAGTGAGACACATAAGCAGAAAGATACATAAGCTGAAAGACACATAAGCAGAAAGATACATAAGGAGAAAGACACATAAGCAGAATGACACATAAGCAGAGAGACGCATAAGCAGAAAAACGCATTAGCAGAAAGACACATAAGCAGAGAGACCCATAAACAGAAAAACGCATTAGCAGAAAGACACATAAGCAGAGAGACCCATAAACAGAAAAACGCATTAGCAGAAAGACACATAAGCAGAGAGACCCATAAACAGAAAAACGCAGTAGCAGAAAGACACATAAGCAGAAAGACCCATTAGCAGAGAGACTCAAATACATAAGCGGAATTCCATCCCCCTTCCTCCCTCCCCCCCCTCGTCCCCTCTCCCTTCCTCCCCCCCCCCCCCTCCCTCGCCCCCTCTCCCTTCCTCTCATGCCTCTCTTCTTCCCGTATCCTCGTCGTAATGTTTTGTTTGTAATTAGGTTTGTGTAAAAGTGTTTAAGCAAACAAGGGAAAGGAGTGGCCGCGGGCGTGACGTGGGTAATGTTGTTACTCTCTTCCTCTAATTCCTCTGTCTCTCTCTCTCTCTCTCTCTACCTATCTCTCTCTCTCTCTCTCTCTCTCTCTCTCTCTCTCTCTCTCTCTCTCTCTCTCTCTCTCTCTCTCTCTCTCTCTCTCTCTCTCTCTCTCTCTCTCTGTCTGTCTGTCTATCTACCTATCTATCTCTATCTCTCTCTCACACACTTTCCCCTGTTTCTTCTCCTTTCCCATCCCTCTCCCCAATACCTTCCTCATTCTCTCTCTCTTTCTCTCACTCTTCTCTTTCCCTAGGACTCTCCCACACTTACCCCCTCTCTCCCTCACCCTTTCCCCTCTCTCCCCTCCTCCTCCTCCTCTTCCTCCTCCTCCTCCTCCTCCTCCTCCTCCCCCTTCTCCTCCTCCTCCTCCTCATTCTCCTCTCTCCCCCTCGATCCTCAGCAGCTAATAAGGAGATATGGGGAAGCCATTGGAAAACCGCCGGATACAATAACACTCGAGGTATTAAAGGATCTCGGGTTTAGAGGCAGTTAGATGCGGGGGAATTTTAGGATGGGGGTGTGTGAGAGGGGGGGGGGAGGTCGGAGTGGGGGAGGGATAAGGAGATGGGGGGGTGGGGGTTGTTTGGAGGAAAGGAAAGAGGGAGAGGGACGGTGGGATAGGGGGTATGAGGGGAGGGTGGGAGGGATAGAGGGATAGAGAGAGGGGAGGGTGGGAGAGAGAGAGATATGGGTGGGATGGAGGGAGAGATAGAGAGAGATGGGAGGGAGGGATGGAGGGAGAGACAGGGAGAGATGTGTAGGAGGGAGGGAGAGATAGAGAGAGGAGAGAAGGAGGAAGACAGAGAAAGAGAAAGGGAGAGAGTGTAGAATGTAGAGACAAAGATTGTAAATAATAAAAAAGGGATCAGTATTGGAAAAGGAGAGGCACAGAGAGACCAGGGAAGGGAGAAAGGAAGAGGAAGAGAGAATGTCATCATTTTCTTCACAGCGTTTTTCAACGTAAACAATCGGTTTTGATGTTGACAATGAAATCTTAGATATTTTCGCATTTCAACCGTTTCCCTTCTTCCTCCTCCTCTCTTCATTTATTCTATTGTCCCTTCTATCACAACAAAAAAGGACACACTAGAGATAGAATGATGTGACAACACTGTAAATCCATAAGAAAAGAATGACTGAAATCTGGCAACATTGCATGGCACTAAGAGTTATGGCACAACTGCAGAATTAGGAATTCTAAGTAACAGAGTGTAAAATGTGTTAGAAATTCACGAAATGCGTCTAAGGTATCACAGTCAAAGGAGACAATGAACTGTATTGCGTGTTTATGTTAGTAAACGAGTGCGTGTGTGTTTGCATCAATTATTTTCTTCTTTTATGTGTATGTGTATGTATATACTTGCATGTGTGTGTGTATATTTTTTATGTGTATGTGTATATCTGTATGTGTATGTGTATATTTGCATGTGTATGTATATATTTGCATGTGTATGTGTAATTTTTTATGTGTATGTATATATCTGTATGTGTATGTGTATATTTGCATGTGTATGTGTATATTTGCATGTGTATGTGTATATTTGCATGTGTATGTGTATTTTTGCATGTGTAAGTGTATATCTGTATCTGTATGTGTATATTTGCGTGTGTATGTGTATATTAGAATGTATATGGGCATATTTGCATGTTCATGTGTTCCGACAGTTCTCCCATTAACCGTTGAATCTCCACCATCTCTCTTCCACTAATATGCTCCATAATGACACCACACCTTTCACTAACATACCTCTCACCATCATGCCTTTCGCCATCATGCCTTTCGCCATCATGCCTTTAATCTTCATGCCTTTCGCCATCATGCCTTTCGCCATCATGCCTTTCGCCATCATGCCTTTCGCCATCATGCCTTTAATCTTCATGCCTTTCGCCATCATGCCTTTCGCCATCATGCCCTTCATCTTCATGCCTTTCGCCATCATGCCTTTTGCCATCATGCCTTTAATCCTCATGTCTTTCGCCATCATGCCTTTCGCCATCATGCCTTTCGCCATCATGCCTTTCATCTTCATGCCTTTCGCCATCATGCCTTTCGCCATCATGCCTTTCGCTATCATACCTTTCGCCATCATGCCTTTCGCCATCATGCCTTTCAACTTCATGCCTTTCGCCATCATGCCTTTAATCTTCATGCCTTTCGCCATCATTCCTTTCGCCATCATGCCTTTCGCCATCATGCCTTTCGCCAGCATGCCTTTAATCTTCATGCCTTTCGCCATCATGCCTTTCATCTTCATGCCTTCGCCATCATGCCTTCGCATCATGCCTTTCATCTTCATGCCTTTCGCCATCATGCCTTTCGCCATCATGCCTTTCATCTTCATGCCTTTCGCCATCACACCTTTCGCCATCATGCCTTTCATCTTCATGCCTTTCACCATCATGCCTTTCGCCATCATGCCTTTCGCCATCATGCCTTTCGCCATCATGCCTTTCGCCATCATGCCTTTTGCCATCATGCCTTTCGCCATCATGCCTTTTGCCATCATGCCTTTCGCCATCTCGCCATTCATCTTCATGCCTTTCGCCATCATGCCTTTCATCTACATGCCTTTTTCCATTATGTCTTTCGCCATCATGCCTTTCGCCATCATGCCTTTCATCTTCATGCCTTTCGCCATCACACTTTTCGCCATCACGCCTCTCACCATCACACCTTTCGCCATCACGCCTCTCACCATCACATCCTTCGCCATCACGCCTCTCACCATCACACTTTTCGCCATCACACCTTTCGCCATCACGCCTCTCACAATCACGCCTTTCACCATCACGCCTCTCACCATAACATCTTTCACCATCACGCCTTTCACCATCACACCATCCTGCCTACCTCCCTTCACCACCGCTGCCACCACATCACCACCACCAGTAGCTGGTCCACAGACTCCATTATTCCCAATTTTAATAATGAAACTGACACACACGCCTCTGCCCGGGACCATTACCCTACGGACCGCTGTTATCATTATTGTAATTGTGGTGCCAATTACGCTGATCACACCTGGATTACCGCGCTGGGATTTTTGGCTGAAGTACAGGGCGGGTGAAAAAAAAGACTTTTGAGTGAAAGCTAGATAGATATGTAGATATTGATTTATATAGTTTCATACATACATATGATGTAGATATGTGTGTGTGTGTGTATGGGAGTTCTGATGTGAAAGGTAGGTACGTAGTCTTACACACATACACACACACACACGGATTTATGTGTATAAACGTGCATTTTTTTTTTTCTTTTCTTTTTTAATTGTAGATCTTTCCTTTTTCTCGGGTTACTGATAATACAACGCACTCCCAAAGTTAAAAAAAAAAAAAAAAAAAAAATCTACAAGGTTCTTACACATACAAAAAATGATAATAACATACATAACATACATAAAAACAATAACATTTAGTCAGTCCATGCAGGCTAGCAGAGTTAAGGACAACTAAGCACGCAAACTCGCGCTAACTTGACAGCTCTAGTTTGTTAACATGATGTCATGGCCGCCGCATGGGAGCCTGTTATGAGAACATTTCCACGTTTTATTTTTTTATTTTTGTTCTATTTTTATCTCTTTTTCTTTAAGCGTTTCAATCTCTAGTGTTTTTTTTTTTTCTCTCTCTTTTTTAATTTGAAGTTTTTATTTTATTTAATCAATATTTTTTGATAGGAGGTACGTCCTTACTTACTTGTTTATATGGTACTATAAAATTGTATCGCTCATATATTAACTTCCATGTCTCTAAGGCTGCGTGTGCATAAAAAAGAAAAAATACTGATATATATTGTTCTCTCTTCTTCTCCTTCTCGCTGAGCTTCCTCTTTTTTCCCTCTCCATCTTCGCCTCTCTCTCTCTCTCTCTCTCTCTCTCTCTCTCTCTCTTTCTCTCTTTCTCTCTTTCTCTCTTTCTTTCTGTCTTTCTCTCTTTCTCTCTTTCTTTTTCTCTTTCTCTCTCTCTCTCTCTCTCTCTCTCTCTCTCTCTCTCTCTCTCTCTCTCTCTCTCTCTCTCTCTCTCTCTCTCTCTTTCTCTCTCTCTCTCTCCCTCTCTCTCTCTCTCTGTTCTTTTCACTAAATCGATTCACATGATCAATGGTTCTTTTCTACGTGGTCTGCATGTAACCTAAAATTTGCCTTGAAATTTCTTCTCTGCCAAAGCCGAAAATGGTGTTCATTATGAGCCATCTTTAATGCAGTTGTGATGTCTAGTTGCGCTGTATGACTGCCTATTATATAGCCGCTGCCATTGCTTACTAAAATCCTTTGGATCACCATGCAACCTCTTTTAGCTGTCCTGATTACAGATAACAAATTACAAAAGTTTTCTATTAGGAAATAATTATCGGGATGAAATAGTAGGTAAAATAGATAGAAAAAAATAGTTGAAAATAAAGCTTATTAGATGGTTATTAGAAGAAAATACAACGAAAATATTTCCTCAAATGTAGTACAGAAATCTTCTTGAATCTCTTAGAATGAAGCTCACTTGCTGTGCGAGACCGTTTTTCCAATGAAATAATGATAAAACATGTAAAGAGAAAGAAAAACAATAGAGAAGAGAGAGGGAGACAGAGACCTAGACAGACAGAGAGAGAGAGAGAGAGAGAGAGAGAGAGAGAGGGGGGGGGGGGAGACAGAGAGAGACTTTTTTTTTTAATACGATAATTATAAAACCTTAAAAGAAAAAGAAAAAATAGAGGAGAGAGACAGAGACAGAGGCTGAGAGACAGAGAGAGAGAGAGAGAGAGAGACAGAGAGAAGCAGAGAGAGAGAGAGACAGAGAGAGACAAAGACCGAGGGAGAGACAGAGACAGAGAGAGAAAGAGAGACATAGAGAGAAAGAGAAAAAGAGAGAGAGAGGCAGAAAAAGAAAGAAATCAGAATTACAAATTGAGATAAAGGAAGGGAACATCCATCCACACACACACACGCAGAAGAAAAGAACGGAACTTCTTACTCAACGAAAGTTCGAGGAAATTGCCTTTTCTTCGCAGTCTCTCGTCTCCCTTCTCGCGGCCTCTGCCTCGCCCTTTTCTTCGCTCTGTGCCCATTCTTCTTCTTTTATTACTACAGCTGCTACAATTATTAACACTTCTACCACTGACATTATTACTACTAACACTATTACTACTACTAACACTATTATTACTACTAACACTAATACTACTAACACTATTACTACTAACACTGCTACTACTAACACAGCAACTACTAACACTACAATTACAATTACTACTATTAAAAGTACGTCATCTGCTACAATTACATTTAAAACTAAACAACAATGACTATAACTACAAGTACTACATCTACTACTACTACTAATAATAATAATATTACTGCTACTACTGTCACGTCTAGAAAATATGAACGGTTAATGACATGGCATAAGAAAGTTCATTAGATAATTCGAAAAGACATGATGTCCAAAATAACGGGGTCCATCAGGTCAACCGCCAATTCTGGAAGCTTCTGAAACAAAACACAGTTAATTTGGATATGCAAATTAATTCTAAGTGATCTAATAATCTTTCAAGCCACATGAGAATATGAGCTGAAGTGAGCGGAAGGAAAATTATCTCTCTATTTATCTATTTCCCTTTTAAATGACTAACTCAGTTCTTATTTCTCTGGTGATCGTGAGTTATGTGTTTATGTCTTTCAATAAATGCTAAAACTGTAAATATACAGTTTTAATAAATAAAGATATCGTATAAGGTAATGGAAGAGGAGTGGCATGTAGCGCATTTAATCTTTAAAAAAAAGTATTAACTTATTTTTATACTTATATTCACTAATATACTTATATTTACACTTACTTTGTATTTCTAACAGTTATATACATTCATTTTACTGGTTATACGAAGATTAAATGCCTTCATTACCCTTTTATTTAATAGTATTTTATTTTATTTTTCAAAAGAGCTTTAGCGATTCGGAGTTTTCCAAAGTTAGGGGTGAGGTGCCAGTTTTTCCTTTTACTGAGATTGGACAGAGTATAGTGAACGATATCATTAGTTAAATCAAAGCTATTTCACGACATCATCTGATAAAGAAAATTTCGAATTTCCGTCGCATTATCGTTTACATTATTACGATTTTCTATAAAACTAGGATGGTTAATCAGATAAGCGAGATCTCTATAGTCAGTAACGCTTCATTTTTCTTCTATTCCTTTGGAATGGAAAATTAATCACCTATTGTCTCTCTCTCTCTCTCTCTGTATATGTATGTATATATATATATATATATATATATATATATATATATATATATATATATATATATATATATATATATATATATATATATATATATATATATATATACATATAAATAAATATATATATATATAAATATATATATTTATATATATGTATATATATATATATATACATATACATATAAATATATATATATATATATATATATATATATATATATATATATATATATATGTATATATATATATATATATGTATGTATGTATGTATGTAAGTTTGTATGTGTATATATACATATATATAATTATATATATGTATATATGTATATCTCTCTCTCTCTTTATCTCTCTTGCTCTCTCTCTCTCTCTCTCTCTCTCTCTCTCTCTCTCTCTCTCTCTCTCTCTCTCTCTCTCTCTCTCTCCCTCTCTCTCTCTCTCTCTCTTTCCCTTTCTCTTCCTCCCTCCCTCCCTCTCTATCTATCTATCTCCCTTAAGAATAGAACACCAGGCGCTTTTCGAGTGTTCTGACGATACGGGCCGTGGATCTGTGACCCAAAGCTCGTCATGATGTAACTTACAAGGGGTACTAGTGGGATATGCCAACCCAAGAACCTAGGAATCTAATATGATGATGATGATGATTATGATGATGGGGATGAGGAGGATTATGATGATTATGATAATGATGATGATGAGGAGGAGGAGGAGGAGAATTATGATGATGAGAAGGAGGAGGAGGGTGGTGATGATTATGATAATGATGATGATGAGGAGGAGGAGGGTGGTGATTTTATACCACCATCATTTTTATTACGATTTTAAACATTGTCTTTCTTAATATTATCTAAACCATTAACTTTTTTACTACGATTTAAACCATCATCTTTCATAATGCGATTTAAACCATCATCTTTGCTACTAAAGTTAAACCACCATCTTTCCTACTAAAGCTAAACCATCATCTTTCATAGTGCGATTTAAACCACCATCTTTCCTACTACAGTTCCTCTCCGTTGCTAAAGCCTTAACGTAATCTATGCAGCCGATACCTCTCTCTCGAAATGAGCCAAAGTTTCCCAAACTCCGTTCAACCCCGAGTGATAATGCGGAGCGAGGAAAAACACATGTTAATTCAGAGTGTCAAGAGCATGTAAATAGACTCTGTTAACACAGGGCTACAAAACTTAAAAGAAAAAAAGAAGAGAGAGAGAGAGAGAGAGAAAAGACGAAAGGATTGTGGAGGAAGTTTTTAAGTTCACGTGTCTGTGACTTCTGTAATGACACTGAGTTGAGAAAACAAGAAAAGTTCAGTGCAGGATAAGTAGTTGTTTTCTCTACGTAGTCTGCACCCTGCGCGTTGCCTGGTGAGGAGCAGGGAGGGAAGCCCGAAACACAGGGGCTGCAAGGGAGGAATCCGTCTCTTCGAAATGAGGATGGTGAAAGTTGTGAGGAGGAGGAGGAAGGTTATGGTGATGGTGATGGTGAAGATGATGATGATTATGAAAGTTGTGAGGAGGAGGAGGAAAATTATGGTGACGGTGGTGATGATGATGATGGTGATGAAAGTTGTGAGGAGGAGGAGGAAAATTATGGTGACGGTGGTGATGATGATGATGGTGATGAAAGTTGTGAGGAGGAGGAGGAAGATTATGATGATGATGGTGATGATGATGATGATGGTGAAAGTTGTGAGGAGGAGGAGGAAAATTATGGTGATGATGATGATGAGAGTTATGATGAGGAGGAAAACTATGGTGATGGTGATGATGGTGATGAAAGTTAGGAGCAGGAGGATGAAGATTATGATGATGATGGTGATGATGGTGATGATAATGATGAAAGTTATGAGGAGGAGGAGGAAGATTATGATGATGGTGATGGTGATGATGATGATGATGCTAGTTATAATGGTGGTAAGGGTGAGGATGAGTAGATGATAATGATAAAGATAATGATAATGAAAATGACAATGATTATAATAAGGATGATAATAATTGTACTGAAATGAAGATAATAGTACAAAGAAATAAGGAAATAATGGTGATTATAACAAAACAAACATTGAGAAGAAGGCACAAGTACAGTGCGTGTTTGCATGTAAATGGCATTGGGACTTAAAGTGAGCTGGAGTAATTTCAATCGTTTTTTTTTTTTTTTTTTTTTTTTTTTTTTTTTTTTTTTTTTTTTAAAGATTTATAGATTTCTCGTTTCCTCTCTCTCTCTCTCTCTCTCTCTCTCTCTCTCTATCTATCTATCTATCTATCTATCTATCTCTCTCTCTCTCTCTCTCTCTCTCTCTCTATCTATCTATCTATCTATCTATCTATCTCTCTATCTATCTATCTACCTCTCTCTCTCTCTCTCTCTCTCTCTCTCTCTCTCTTTATCTCTCTCTCTCTCTGTCTATCTATCCAGCTCTTTCTCTTTATCTCTCTCTCTCTCTCTCTCTCTCTCTCTCTCTCTCTCTCTCTCTCTCTCTTTCTCTAATACATAGACAATCTTTCCTTCTTTTTTTTCCATTTTTCCATTATCCTCATCTGAACCGCCCAAATATACATATATATGCCTCTCTTTTACCCATCCCCTTCCTCCCAGAAAAAAAAAGAGGTGGGGGGGGGAGGGGGGGGAGAAAAGTGCCGACGAAGCCAAATAATAAGATAAAAGGAATTCTGGGTAACAGAGAAATGAGATTGAGTCCCCCCCCACCCCTAGACAGACATCCCCCCTACCCCCACCACCCTGTCTTACCCTAACACCCTTTTGCATCTCTCTCCTACGGCTTTTCCCTTCTCTTCCCTCCCCTTCCCCCTCTCCTATGCCTCTTCCCTTACCCCTCCTCCTTGTCTCCTATGCCTCTTCCCTTCCCCCTCTTTCCCTCTCCTATGCCTCTTCCCTTCCCCCTCTGCCCCCTCTCCTACCTCCTCCAGCTTCCCCCTATCCTTGATATTCCCCTACTACTATTCTCCCCCTCTCCCCTTTGCTTACCCTACCTCCCTTTCAGCACCACCCCTACCTACCTCCCTCCCCTACTCACCTACCTTCTACCTTCCTCCTTCAACACCACCCTACCTACGGCCTTCCCCCACCTCCCCTTCCCTTCCCCACCTCCCCTTCCCTTCACCCCCTCCCCTTCTCTTCCCCACCTCCCCTCCCCTTCCCTTACCCCCACCTCCCCTTCCCTTCACCCCCTCCCCTTCCCTTTCCCCTTAACCTCCCTTTCAACAATCCAACCACGCCCACTCTCCACCCTACCCCCCTCTACACATCTACCCATCTTCCCCCACCTCCTATCTCCCCCCCCCCACCCACATCTACCCTCCCTTCCCTCCCACCCCCCACCCCCTACCCCCCCATCCCTCCGTAACACTCCCATTGTTCGACATAGCGAGGTTTTCGTGTTAGAGAGATGCAAAAGAGCGATTAATCGAGAGAGAGTGAAAAAAGAAAAAAAAAAAAATGCAGCCCCGCGCGGGAGAAATTTTTTTTGTTGGAACTTCAATTATAAATCTCGGTAAAAGAATTTGAATTATCTGAGGATCTACAGTGGATAAAACTGCGGTTGGATTCAGTAGGGATGTCACTTAATGGTGCGTGCGCGTGCGTGTGTGTTTGAATTGTTTGTATCTGTGTGTGTGTGTATGTGTATGTATGTGTGTGTGTGTGTGTGTGTGTGTGTGTGTGTGTGTGTGTGTGTGTGTGTTTGAATGTATGTGCGTTTAGTGTGTGTGTGTGTGTGTGTGTGTGTGTGTGAGTGTGTGTGTGTGTTTGAATGTATGTCCGTTTAGTGTGTGTGTGTTTGAATGTATGTGCGTTTAGTGTGTGTGTGTGTTTGAATGTATGTGCGTTTACTGTGTGTGTGTGTGTGTGTGTGTGTGTGTGTGTGTGTGTGTGTGTGTGTGTGTGTGTGTGTGTGTGTGTGTGTGTGTGTGTGTGTTTGAATGTATGTGCGTTTAGTGTGTGTGTGTGTGTGTGTGGTGTGATGTGTGTGTTGTGAGTGTGTGTGTGTGTGTTTGAATGTATGTCCGTTTAGTGTGTGTGTGTGTGTGTTTGAATGTATGTGCGTTTAGTGTGTGTGTGTGTTTGAATGTATGTGCGTTTAGTGTGTGTTGTGTGTGTTTGAATGTATGTGCGTTTACTGTGTGTGTGTGTGTGTGTGTGTGTGTATGTGTGTGTGTGTGTGTGTGTGTATGTGTGTGTGTGTGTGTTGAATGTAAGTGGGTTTAGTGTGTGTGTGCG
>NC_061843.1:5801582-5807108 GCF_019202785.1 Penaeus chinensis | reverse complement strand
CTCCCCCCCTCTCTCTCTTCCCCCCATCTATATCTATTTCTTCCCTCTCTCCCCTCTCTTTCTTTTTCCCCATCCTTCCTCTCTCTCTCTTCCCTCCCTCCACGCTCTCTCTCTCTCTCTTTCTCTCTATCTCTCCCCCTCCCTCCTCTCTCTCTTTTTCTCTCTCTCCTAAATCATCAAGACAGCAGGCTTCTAAGCATAAGATGAAGCATGGCTGAATTAAATACACAAACATTCTGTAACAAAAAGAATAAAGTGTTTTGAATCTGAACTCTTTCTCTCCCTCCCCATTCCTCTCTCTCTTCCGCTACTCCTCTTTTCCACCCTTCTCTCTTTCCATATATATATATATATACGTATATATGTGTATATATATATTTTTCCCATCCCTCTCCCTTTCCGCATATATGTATACATCTATATGTATATATATATATATATATATATATAAATGTGCTTGTGTGTGTATATATATACATATATATGTATGTATGCATGTATGTGTATATATATACGTATATGTATATGTATTTATTTCTTTGTGTATGTGTGCGGTGCGTGTGTGTGTGTGTGTGTGTGTGTTTGTGTGTAATGTGTGTATGCATGTATGTGTGTATGCTTGTGTGTAATGTGTATGCATGTATGTGTGTGTATGTGTGTATATATGTATGAATATATTCATGTATATGTATGTATGTATGCCTATATGTGTGTACATGCCCCAGCATATCCCGGGTATATGTCACGCACCCTCTTGCGTTCAAACTAGCCCAGTGCCTCCCTCGCTTGATGTCTTCCTCGGTTTCTATCAGAAGTTCTTCCGTGACGATACTCGTCTCCTTCTGCCCACCGACGTCTTCCTTCAGCTGACTCATCTGTTTGTAGAGTCTAATTCCTTTGCCTTTGAAGCTCGCTTTTACTCCCATTAGTTCGTGTTGCATCAGATTCTCCTTTCTCGCCATATCTGCCAAGCCTGTCCATGGAGTACTTCGAGTGTGAGTTTCTCCCTTCTATCTCCCTTCGTCCTTCGGTTTGGCTGAGGCCTCATGACCCTGCCTTGTTCTCAGGAGTTGAACTCTCTCTCCATTCGTTTCAAAATTGATGGTTAAATGTAATTAAAGACATGTATTTTACATTGATATATATGAGTTTGTGTCCACTGCAAAATTGATTAATCTAATGATACACTGCAGTTACTTTTGTATTCTTTGTGCAATTGTTTATGTCCTGGAAAGCGGTTTTTTCCCTAGAAAGTATCTGGCACTTTCACTTTCTCTGGAAACATAAATATGTATGCGTGTATGTGTTTATCAGCGCGGAAAAACACTTAGTATATAAAGTTAAGGACACAGAGATAGAGAGAGGCTTTAAGCTTGTGTGGACAATGCTTTCTGGATAATTAGCTGGCTGACTGGTGCTTGTGATATGGTGAGTTACCTCTGTTTTCGCAAAAAAAAAAAAAAAATGATCTGATGATCTGTTAATCGATACTGTACAAAAAAAAAGAAATTATGGATGCTGTTTTTATTTAGCTATCTAGTCTGCCGGTGTTTTTTTCATCTCTCTCATTATCATATCATTATCATATTAAGCACTCGAGAGTCACCACTTTAAAAGAGCCAGTCTCACATAGGTAATCTATAGTTGAGTACCCACTACAATTATTGTCGTGTCATGTACGAATATATATCATATATACATATTTATATTTATATATATGTGTGTGTGTGTATAAAAATCTTTGTATATACAATTATGGGTGTATCTGTGTCTGTGCCTTTGTGTGACTGTATATACTTCTTACATTTGAAGTGTCAAATAATATGTAAATGCATATGCAGATGTTCGGAAGATATTTTATTCCTATGGCCTCCATTTTCCTAGTAAATGTGAAAAAAAAAACAACTTAATGCAAATTAATAAATTTTATATGCAAAATATATATAGTCTATATCATATAATAAACATACAAGCCATTACATATCAAACATTATGGCACACGTGTACAAATTTGGTAAACCACTCAAAGTGAAACATTCTGATACAGAAACTAGAATGCTACGGAACAATTGGGAAAGTCGTCATAACCAATTCAAACACTATCCAGTTGATTTCAACAGATTAAATTTTCATTTGTTTAAGTACAATAAAAACAAAACTAAAATGTTTCACTTTCTATGGCCTAAGATCCTGCAAATGACTACAGTCATGACCACTGAGGCATAAAATACATTACATAAGTCGTCCCTCTAAACGGATTCGTTTTCTTTGTTACATTCGTAAAAAGAAAAAAAATAGAAAGCGAGATAGAGAAAGGAAATAGGAGTCGTCGTTTAGAAACTCGGCGTCTGATAGAGTCCATTAATGCCATTACCATTTGTCGCTCCACCGTTACCATTCCCGTTACCATTAGGGAGCACCATAATAATATCCATTACCGTTCCCATTACCATTACCATTGCCGTTTCCATTACCGTTGCCGTTGGTAGCACCATTACCATTGCCATTGCTGTACCCATTACCATTTCCATTCGTATATCCATTTCCATTACCATTGACAATACCATTTCCATTACCATTGGCAATACCATTTCCATTACCATTGGTGTAGCCATTTCCGTTTCCATTCCCGTTACCATTGGTGTATCCATTTCCGTTTCCGTTGGTGTATCCATTTCCGTTACCATTGATAACTCCATTCCCGTTGCCGTTGGTGTAGCCATTTCCATTACCATTGCCGTTGCCATTGGTATAACCATTACCGTTGGTGTATCCATTTCCATTACCGTTGCCATTGATAACTCCATTCCCGTTGCCGTTGGTGTATCCATTTCCGTTACCATTGCCATTCCCGTTTCCGTTGGTGTAGCCATTTCCGTTACCATTGCCATTGATAACTCCATTCCCGTTGCCATTGGTGTAGCCATTTCCGTTACCGTTGGTGTAGCCATTTCCGTTACCATTACCATTGCCATTGATAAGTCCATTCCCGTTGCCATTGGTGTATCCATTTCCGTTACCGTTGGTGTATCCATTTCCGTTACCATTGATAACTCCATTCCCGTTGCCGTTGGTGTAGCCATTTCCATTACCATTGCCGTTGGTGTAACCATTTCCGTTACCGTTGGTGTAGCCATTCCCGTTACCATTGCCATTGATAACTCCATTTCCGTTGCCGTTGCTGTAGCCATTTCCGTTACCATTGATAACTCCATTCCCGTTGCCGTTGCTGTAGCCATTTCCGTTACCATTGATAACTCCATTCCCGTTGCCGTTGCTGTAGCCATTTCCGTTACCATTGATAACTCCATTCCCGTTGCCGTTGCTGTAGCCATTTCCATTACCGTTGATAACGCCATTCCCATTACCAGTGGTATATCCATTGCCATTCGTGTAACCATTGCCATTCGTGTAGCCATTTCCATTCACCTTGCCAATCTCAGCATTCAAACCGTAGAACTGTTCAGCCGTCGAACAGTCAAAGTTGTACCACCAATCGCACACGAAGTATTGCTGATTAAAGACTGTGCCGTTGGGACAAAGGAACGAGTCGATCCTACCATCTGCCTGACAGATATGGAACACCTGAAATGCAGCAATAGGAATTAAAGATTCTATATTTTTCTGCGAATGTGTTCAATAACTCTGCAATTAAGTTGAACTACAGTGGATAACACAGATATATGTATATCTATCTATATATATGGGTATGTGTGTTTAAATGGTTATTTAACATGAATTGGAGTCCAATTAATTTCTTTCATAGTATCTGTACATGGCTCCGTTGAAGCCCCACCTTACTCAAACACTACTGGAAAATTTGGAAATATATTAGTTCTTACTTAACCTGAGTTGCCAATAGTGATTCCTAAACTAGAAAATCGTATCAGAATGATTCCTGTTTTTCCACGATCCTATCTCTTTTACATTATAATAAAATAAGATTAGCTTTCCTTTAAGAGAAAACTTGCAACTCACCTGGCAGCCAGCCTCGGCAGAAGTATCAGCGTAATATCCAGGAAGTTGGCCGTTGCACGAGAACCCGGTGTCGGGGACGAAGGCCAGGATGGGGTAGTCCACACCTGGGACGCCTCCACCGCCAATGGCATCAGCTAGAGCTCTGAACGGATCCACAATGCCATTGGCGTACACGGTCACTCCATTTCCGTTCTGATATCCTCCGTTTACACCATTTCCGTTACCATTTGCACCATTTCCATTAACATATACACCATTGCCATTTCCATTTCTATAAGCGCCATTTCCATTCACACCATTCACGCCATTACCATTGGTATATCCGCCATTACCATTTACGCCATTTCCATTTCCATTGGCACCATTCCCATTTCCATTTACATAAACGCCATTTCCATTCACGCCATTACCATTGCTATATCCGCCATTGCCATTTCCATTTCCGAATACTCCATTGCCATTGACGCCATTACCATTTCCATTACCGTTGCCGTTGCCATTTCCATTTAACGGTGGCAAGTAATTTGCTTCTGCCAAGCATATTCCGACCAGAGCTGCGAACAGGGAACAAAAGAGTCAGATGCATAATAGTACACACAGCTATCCACGTTTCTTTTTAAATAGAAATGTATATAAATATACATACAAATACAAGAGGCACATACAACAACACAAATATATACATATAGTCAACAGGCATTCACACAGACACAAACTCATTATATATATATATATCTTTTATATATATACATACATATACGTACACATATACATGAATGCATACATATACACACACATGTGCGTGTGTATATAAGTATATATGTGTGTATGCGTGGGTTAGTGCGTATAACATAGATAAGCACACACACATATATATTGTTATACATTTCTTACCGACTAAAGAAATAACGGATATGATGGAAGTCATTTTGAATTATTCCAGACTTTCTCGATAGTGAAAGGATGAGAGCCGCTGAGGAGAGAGAGAGAAGTGGAAGCTCACTGACGACTGTGCTTGGAGCCCCGCTTTATATAGCTGCCCTTCGCTTTCCTCTACACGCTCAGGTCAAGGTAATTACTGAAAGACTGATCAAGCAATAAATAATAAGATGATATGCATTCCTTGTGCGTGTGTTTGTGTGTAAATGCGTATAATTCACCTAGACATATATATATATTTCTCTTTATGTATCTGTCTGTCCATTTATGTATTTGTGTGTGTATGTATATAAATAAATATATATACGCACGTATATCTACACACACACGCGCATATTCATATTCACGCACACTCACACACACAAATATATATATATATATATATATATATATATATATGTATGTGTATATATGAATATATACATATATATGTATATATGAATATATACATATATATGTATATATATGAATATATACATATACATGTATATATATGAATATATATATATTGTATATATATGAACATATACATATATATGTGTATATATGAATATATACATATATATGTATATATATGAATATATACATATATAAGTATATATATATGAA
>NC_061843.1:5778814-5783814 GCF_019202785.1 Penaeus chinensis | reverse complement strand
TGTGAAAATTCTTCCCGCTGGGTCAAAGGATTCTTTAATGTTTTGTGTGTTCTCTTTTTTTTATATCATTTGTGCTTGATTCCCTTGGTTTTATTATGTAGGAAGATATCGCACAAACAATACAAATTGAATATTAATAACGGATGCATATCATTATGATCAGAATAATTGTTGGCATGAGCAAATATTTACCAATTTGACGAAATATATGAGAAAGAAAACAATAGCGGAAGAGTTTTAACCCAGGCCCCTCTCGGAAACAGCGCGAACAAAGGCGGGGTGTGAAGCAGGCGTTAAAACTAAACACAACAGCAATAACAGCAACAACAGGCAAACAACAACAGTAATCATAATAACGATTACAGCACTAAGAAAGTAAGAAAGTAAGCAGCAGTATCAATAAGAGAGGAAGAAGTTTCGGTGTAATAGCGTTCCCGCCATCACAGCACCCCAGAGGCAAGCGCCGTCTGTTCCGCCATGGCTGTTAGAGACCGCGGGGACAAAATTATCAAAATGTATCGCGTATTTCGCTAACTTTATCTCTCTTTTTTTTTTTTTCTTTTTTTTTTTTTTTTGCTTTTTTGCTTTACGCCGTGTTTATATGTTTGCGTTTATTATTATTTTTGCGTCTTTTTTTATTATTGTTTAGTATTTATTTTTTTCTCCTGCGTTTATTTGAGTGCGTTTATTATTATTTTGCGTTTTTTTTTATTATTGTTTTTTTTTTCTTTTTCTTTTGCGTTGTCGAGTCCATTTATAAATAAGTGCGAGGCGGTCAATTGCATATGTTGAAATCGGTGTTTTATTACTGTTCTTCTTATTATTAATGTTGTTATTTTACGTGCGTTGCTGTTATGATTATTACTTGCGATATTTCATTATTATTGCTCTTATTATTATTGCTATCAGTATTTTATCAATGTTGCGGTTGCATTATTACCATCCTCATATTGTTATTGTTGCAGTTGTTATTATCCCAAGGAATTTCATTAGCGAAATAGCTATTATCATTACTATAGTTATAATCTTGTCGTTCCTGTTATTATAATTACTCTTATTTTCTTAGTTTTGATTATCAGCTGCTGTGATTAATACGAATACTTTCATTTTTTTATATTTTGTTATTATTAATACTACTATTAATACTGATATTATTGATATACTATATTTATATTCATATTGTTACTGCTGTTATGTTTACTTTTCTTATTTTTATAGTTTGGATTATCAATACTTCTATTCCTCTTCCAGTAGTACCATTTCTACTACTACCACTACTATTACCACTACTACAACCACTACTACTACCACTACTACTACTACCACTACTACTACTACGACTACGACTACGACTACTACTACTACCACTTCTACTACCACTACTACTACTACTAATAATACTACTACTACTACCACTACCATTACTATTAACCATTCTTTTCCAATTTTTATATTTGGGGTTTTTTTTTTTAAAAATTTTTTAGGGGGTTTTTTTTTGGAAATTTTTTTTTTAAAGGTTAAGTTTTATTTTTTAATTTTGGGTTTTTTAAAAAAATTTTTTAAAAAAATTTGGAAAATTTTTTAAAAAATATTTTTTTTTTTGGGGAAAAAATTTTTTTTTTTGGGGTTTTTTTGGGGGAAAAAAAATTTTTTTTTTTTTGGGTTATTTTTTAAAATTTTAAAGGGTTTAGGGGAAAAAATTTTTTTTTTTTTTTTTTTTTATTTTTTTGGTTATTTTTACCCCTTTTTAAAAAATTTTTTATTTTTAAAATTTTTTTCCCCCCCTTTAATAAAATTTAAAAAAATTAATGGGAAAAAAAAATTTTTTTTTTATTTTTAAAAAAAAAAAATTTTACTTTTTAAAAAATTTTTTTAAATTTTTTATTGGGTTTTTTTTTAAATATTTTTTTTGGGTTTAAAAAAAGGGGCCCCCCTTGTGGGGGGGGAAAAATTTTTGGGGTTTTAAATTTTTTGGGGGATTTTTTAATTTTTTTTTGGGGGTTTTTTTGGGGGTTTTTTTTTTTATTTTATTTTTTATGGTTTATTTTATTTTTTTAAATTTTTTTAAAAATTTTAAATTTTTATTTTATTTTAATTTTTTTATTTTTATTTTTATTTTTTATTTTATTTTTTTTTTTTAAAAAAAAATTTTTTTTTTTTTTTTTAAAAAAATTTTATTTTTTTTATTTTTTATTTTTTTAAAAAGGGGTTTTTTTTTAAAAAAAATTTTTATTTTTTTTTTTTTTTAAAAATTTTTTTTTTTTTAAATTTTAAAAAAAGGGGGGAAAAAATGAGGAAATCCTTTTTAAAAAATTTTAAAATTTTTTTTAAAATTTTTGGGGGGGGAAAAAAAAAAAAAGGGAAAATTTTTTAAATTTTTAAAACCTTTTGGGTTTTTTAAAAAAGGGGGAAAAAGGGGGGGGGGGTTTTTTTATAGTGAGGATAAAAAAAAAAAGGGGGGGGGTTTGGTGTAATTTTTTTAAAAGGGGAAAAATTGAAAAAAAAGGGGGGTATACTGTGGTTTATAGGATATAGTGATGATATACACTGTGATAGGCTATCGTGAGGGTTTTACTGTGGTTTTTAAAGGGTATTTGGGGATATACAGTGGATAGAATTTTTTGAGGTATAATTTACAGTGAGGTTTTAGTTGTACGTTTATGTATAGCCCCCATCCCCTTTTTCGCGGGGGAAAATAGAGGGAAAATGTCATGTCACAGAAGGGTGTGAACAAGTGGTGTTAACGTGGTTTTATTACGTGTGTTTTTTGTTTTTTTTGTGTGTGTATGTTAGTTGTTAAAATGTGTTTTATTTTTCTCGTGTTAAAAAAAAAGGAAAATAAAAACGACAAACTGTCATCAAAAGAAGGCACTTTTTTTCCACCCGCCTCGTCTTATCCGTCCCTCCCTTCCTTCCTCACTTCCTCCCTCTCCCTTCCCATCCCCCTCCCCCTCTCTCCCTTCCCATCCCCCTCCCCATCCTTCCCCCATCCCCCTCCCTATCCTTACCCCCTCCATCCCTCCCTCCCTCCCCCTCCCTCTTCCCTCCCTCCCCTTCCCCCTCCCCCTCCCTTCCCATCCCTCCCCCTCCCTCCCCCTCCCCCTCCCCCTTCCTTCCTCCCCTTCACTCTCCCCCTTCCCCCTTTTAACATGCCTGCGCACGGCCCTGGGGTGCAGTGAGGCCGGCCGAATTACAGTTAACCTCCATTTGTTTCTGTCATCGATTTGAAACACGTTGCTGTGCAGGTATTTCATTTTGTTTAAATCGCGAGACATATTGTGCATTTGCGCATTGGCACGTGCATGAGCCTCGCCGATTTTTTTTTTTTTTTTTTTTTTTTTTTTTTTTTTTTTTTTGACCGCGGTATGGTGTTGTCCGGGTTAGCGTGCGTGGCATGTGCACAGCCCGCGCCCGGCGCTTATTGTCCTGCTCAGGGGTTTCAGGGGCCGTCCCTCCCCTCCCCCTCCCCCTCCCATATATGTATGTATACATATATGTGTGTATATATACATATATATATATATATATATATATATATATATATATATATATATATATATATATGTGTGTGTGTGTGTGTGTGTATATAAATGTGTATATATGTATATGTATATATATATATATATATATATATATATATATATATATATATATATATATATATATATATATATATATATATGTGTGTGTGTGTGTGTGTGTGTGTGTTTATAAATGTGTATATATATATGTATATATATACATGTGTATATATGTGTGTACGTATATATATACATACATATATATATATATATATTTATATATATATATATATATATATATGTACATATATTTATATATATGTATATATTTATACATATGTTTATATATATATGTAAGTATGTAAACATGTTTATATATATGTATATATACATACATGGACTACATGCCATCAACGCTCGTTGCTATTGCTCATCTGTGAAACGAAGTTGCTCCGTAATTGCATGCTGGTAATGATAATGTATGGTAATGCTAAGCATCGATGCGATTGCAGCTCGGAATGCAACGCCCATCAACAACGCAAATCGCTCTTTGATGGTAATGCTGGAGCGAAACATCATCCTCCGCTGCCGCGAGTACAGGAGCGCCTGAGCCAAGGAGCCTCGCGCCGCCCGAGGTCGAGCCGAGGCCTGGCGTTGCCTTTGCTCGACGGGCTTCGTCTGTCGTCACTGCTCTCGTATTGCCGTCTTCGTTGTCTGTTGTTGGTCCGATTGGTCTCTGGAGCTTGGTGGACGACCGGGTCACTAAAACAGAAACAGAAACAGAAAAACAGAACAAAAATAAACAAGAGAGAAGGAAAAACAAACAACAGGTATTTCAGGCGGGATGGGGGTTCACACACACACAAGCTCGCTCTAGTACATGTTACGCTTTAAAATCCTTTCCAGACGAAATGTCAACGATGATGTTGTGACTACCAACCGACGCATGAAGAGGACGCATGAGGATGATGATAAATAATTATCGTGATGCAACATGCAACATCGTGAACGCGTGTGAACATCAACTATACCAGTGCTTTATAAAATTCCGCCGACTGAGATTTGCATGCCTTTGTCAGATGCATGTCGGGCGTTAGGGCAGCTGGCTCACGTACAAATAGGATTGTATGATGTGAGAGCATGTATTGCAGTGCCCTTTGGGAGTTTGTCTATTGGTTTATCTATTCATTTAGATGTTCACACTGGTATTACCTCCTTGGCGTTCAAGCTGGGGCTGACTGCAAGGGATGGATTATTTTCAGGGTGGCAGGAGCTTTTCGTGACTTCAGTTCAGGAAATTAATGTCTAGAATTCGAGGGAAAGAGATCTAGGCCTAGTAGAGCAGCTTTGGGAGAAACTATGCATGCGTGCATTTGCGTGTGTCTATCTATCTATCTATCTATCTATCTATCTATCTATCTATCTATCTATATATATATATATATATATATATATATATATATATATATATGTGTGTGT